>NW_006921694.1:2428950-2469942 GCF_000298275.1 Orycteropus afer afer | reverse complement strand
CCACTCCTCGGAAGGAAGATGGGGCAATCTACTTCCTTAGTGATACTGCCTTGGAAACCCAAGGAGGGGTCGCTATGAGTTGGGTCCGACTCGACGGCACATAACAACAACAACAACAACAGCCTTCACTAAGTCTATGAAATATCAATCAAAAAGACCCAAACCAAATCTACTGCCATTGAGACAATGGTACATTAAGCTTATTGTTATTGTTTTATGCCATCATCTCTGTCATGGTTAGCATCAAATTACAAATCATACTTATTAAAAAAGCCTTAGAACGGTGACAGTCTGTTAGATTAGAAGTGTGCTTGCAAAATATAACTACATCTGACAAGATGTACACAGAGTGTTCTTGTTGTTAGGTACTGTTGGGTCAATTCAAACTCATAGTGACCCTGTGTACAACAGAACAAAACACTGCACTGCCCTGCACCATGCTCACGGTCCCTGCTATACTTGAGCCCATCATTGCAGCCACTGTGTCAGTCCATCTCGTTAAGGGTTTTCCCATTTTTCTCTGACAATCCACTTTACCAAGCATGATATCCATCTCCAGGGACTGGTTCTTTCTGACCACATAACCAAAGTAGCTGAGAGGAAATCTGGCCATTCTTATTTCCAAGGAACATTCTGGCTACACTTCTTCAGGATGGATTTATTTGTTCTTCTGGCAGTCCATGGTATTTTCAATATTCTTCACCAACACCACAGTTCAAAGGCATCATTTCTTCTTCAGTCTTTCATATTCATTGTCCACCTTTCACATGCGTATAAGGCAATTGAAAATACCATGGTATGTGTTGTTGTTGTTGTTATGTGCCGTAGAGTCAGCCTGGACTCACAGTGACCCCTCCTTGGGTTTCCAAGGCAGTATCACTACAGAAATAGATTGTCCAACCTTCCTTCTGAGGAGTGGCTGGTGGGTTTGAACCGCCAGCCTTCTGGTTAACAGTCAAGTACCTCAGGCACTATGCTACCAGAACTCCTTTAGGAGCACCTTAATCTTCAAAGTGGTATCTTTGCTCTTTTACACTTTAAAAAGGTCTTTTGCAGCAGATTTGCCTAGTGCAATAGACATCTGACTTCCTGACTGCTGCTTCCATGAGTGTTGATTGTGGGTCCAAGTAAAATGAAATCTTTGACAACTTCAATCTTTCCTCTCTTTTTCATGAAGTTGCTTACTGGTCCATTTGTAAGGGTTTTTGTTTTCTTTATGTTGAGGTATAATCTATACTGAAGATTGTAGTCTTTGATCTTCATCCATACATGCTTCAAGTCCTCTTTACTTTCAGCTTGCAAGGTTGTGTCATCTGCATATTGCAGGTTGTTAATGAGTGTTCCTCCAACCCTGATGCTGCGTTCTTCTTCATTTAGTCCAGTTTCTTGGATTATTTGTTCAGCATACAGATTGAATAAGTATGGTGAAAGGATGCAACCCTGACCCACCCCCTTGTTCTGTTTGAACAACAGCCTCTTGGTCTCAATATACAGGTTCCTCATGAGTACAATTAAGTGTTCTGGAATTCCCATTCTTTGCAGTGTTATCCATAATTTGTTATTATCCACACAGTCAAATGCCTTTGCATAGTTAATAAAACACAGGTAAACATCTTCCTGGTATTCTTTGCTTTCAGCTAAGATCCATCTGACATCAGAAGTGATATCCCTCATGTCATGTCCTCTTCTGAATCCAGCTTTCATTTCTGGAAGTTGCCTGTCAGTGAACTGCTACAGCCACTTTTAATTATCTTCAGCAAGATTTTACTTGGCTGTGATATTAATGATAGTGTTCAGTAATTTCCACGTTTTGTGGGATCACCTTTCTTTGGAATGGGTACAGATGTGTTTCTCTTTCAGTTAATTGGCCAGGTAGTTATCTTCCAAATTTCCTGACATAGATGAGTAAGTGCCTCCAGAGCTCCATCCGTTTGTAGAAACATCTCAATGGGTATTCTGTCAATTCCTGGAGCCTTGTTGTTGGTTTTTTTTTTTTTTTTTTTTGCCAATTCCTTCTTTGTAGCTTGGACTTCTTCCTTCAATACTATTGGTTCTTGATGATATGCTACCTCCTGAAATGACTGAACATCAACCAATTCTTTTTTGTATAGTGACTATTCCTTCCATCTTCTTTTGATGCTTCTTGCATTGTTCAGTATTCTGCCCATAGTATCCTTTAATACTGCAATTCAAGGTTATATTTTTTTCTTCAGTTCTTTCAGCTTGAGAAATACCAAGCATGTTCTTTCCATTTGGTTTTCTAACTCCAAGTCTTTGCACATTTCATTATAATACTTTACTTTGTCTTCTCAAGACACCCTTTGAAATCTTCTGTCTAGCTCTTTTAATTCAACATTTCTCCCTTTAACTTTAGTTACTCTCTGTTCAAGAGCAAGTTTCAGATTCTCTTCTGACATCCATTGTGGTATTTTCTTCCATGCCAGTCTTTCGAATGACCTTTTGCTTTCTTCATGTATGATGTTCTTGATGTCATCCCACAACTCGTCTGGTCTTCAGTTACTGGTGTTCAGTCCATCAAATCTGTTCTTCAGATGGTCTCTAAATTCAGATGGAACATAATCAAGGTCATATTTTGACTTTTGTGGACTTGTTTTAATTTTCTTCAGCTTCAACTTGAACTTGCATATGAGCAATTGATGGTCTGTTCTGTAGTCAGCTGTAGTCTTGTTTTGACTAAATATACTGAGCTTCTCCATTGCTTCTTTCCACAGTTATAGTCAGTTTGATTTCCATGTATTCCATCTGTCAAGGGACTAGTGTATAGTCGCCCTTTATGTTGTTAAAGAAAGGTATTTGCGATGAATAAGTCATTGGTCTTGCAAAATACTATCATGCGATCTGTGTCATTTTTATCACCAAGGCCATAATTTCCAACTACCAATGGTGCAGCTTTGTTTCCAACTTTCACATTCCAATCACTAGCAATAGTCTGTGCATCTTGATTGCATGTTTGGTCAATTTTGGACTCTGTAAGTTGGTAAAAATCTTCAGTTTCTTCATATTTTGCTTTGGTGATTGGTGCATAAATTTGAATAATAGTTGTATTAACTGGTCTTCCTTGTAGACATAGGGATATTATTCTATCACTGAAAGCATTGTACTTCAGGATGGAACAATACAGAATAGATAAAGATAAATAGAAAGGTACCACATAATTTGACTGCAGTTATACTCAAGTCTTTGACCAAAGTAGAAATCAGAGGTGGATAGTTTCTCTTTAAATGTATTGACCGTACCCTAGCAGTTGCCATGGAGGTGATTCCAACTCAAGGAGACCCCATGTGTATCAGAGTAGAATGTGCTCCATAGAGTTTTCAGTAGCTGATTTTTCAGAAGTAGATTGCCAGACCTTCTTCTGAGGTGCCTCTGAGGGGACTTGAACTTCCAAACTTTTGATTAGGTGAGTGCATTAACCATTTGCATCATGTAGGAATTCCATATACATATATATATGAATACATGTATATATAGTGTGTGTGTGTGTGTATGAATACATCTAAGATCCTCAGATTATTCTAATATATAGCCAGAAATTGAAACCATAATCAGAGTGAAATTATTTGTTTTTGTATAAATAAGTTGTAACTTAAGTTTTATCATTATTGGCTGAAAAACCCCAGTATTTCTAAATTGATATAATTCTTTCCCATAGTTGGTAAGTTGATAGATGAAGCTTCAGAAATTCCAAATCTGTAGTCATTTGATTATTTTTTTAACTCATTCTAATCTAGTACTAAATTTTTCTGTAGTGATTCATTGAATAATGCAATTAGATTTTTCATTTTGGTTTCCATAATGCTAGTTCTCTTGGCTAGTTTCTGAGCACAGCAACTTAATTTTTTCTCCCATCTTTGCTTTAATTTGCATTTTTAAATTGTGGGGGTGTTTTCCTAGTGAAAATTTGGAAACTTCAAGAGCAAAGTGATCAGCATAAAATTACTGGTATAAAAGATGTTTATAATGTTTGAAGCCTAGTAAATTGGGAAAGTTTACTAAATTAGTTATGAATTTGGATACTTCTTATGGCCTTTCTGCTGTATATTTGAGATGATTATGTAGAAATTGTCTAAAACTTACTTTTACTATCTAGAGTAAGTAATTCCATAGTTTTGAGTTTATATTCTCTTCTATCTTCCAAAGTTCATTAGAGTTGTTCTAAACAGGCAGTTTATTTATTTTTTTCTCACCTTCAGTGCCCATAAAGACAATATTTTAAAACATGAAATCTCTCGGGAAAAGATGTGTTTCTGAAGCAAATAGATATGATACGTTAATTGGCTTATGTGCAGAATTAAATTGTGAAAAAGAAAGCCTTGACACTTAGTTTCCCCAGGAAAGGGATCACAGCTCCATAATACTAGTGGTGGTGGGGCAGGGGGCAGATCAGGAAAAGAGATTAACCCAGCTTAAGAAATAGTATTAGATAAGGGAAAGGGATTGGGGTGGGCTGTTTCAGCTAGCCTCTCAAAGCCTTCTCCTAACTCACAGACTTAGCAATATTTACAAAACGAAGGCTGGGAGAGAAGAATCCAAAAAGCAGAATTTTTCATCACATGCAAAAAAAACTGGAATAGAGAGAAGGAGTAACAGGCCTAGGCCCCTCTGATTGTCTCTTGGGGGTCACCCATCAGCCTACCTCAGTATGATGCTGCGTAAAAGGGATACATGGGTTCTAACCTCTAAATAGGGAAGATCACAGCATCTAAACAGAAGTAATTTTATTTTTTATTCTTTTTAGCCATTTTAAACCAACAAAGAATAAAGTAAAATCCTGATGTTGTTGTTGTTGTTATGCGCCTGATGTAACTCCCCAAAAAAAGAAAAGAACGCTTTGAAAGAGAATAGTGAGGGCACTTTATAATTAGCTTTAATATTCTTTGAAAATTTTCTTACAAACTGTGATTAAATTTGACCGTTCTAACCAAACTACAAACATTATATAAATTTTCACTGTTCAACTTGCCATTTGTTTTTACATCGTCCATATTTTTATTTCTAAATTGCCTTATTTCCTAGAATCTCTTGAGCCTGAGGGGTCCATTACTGTTTCAATGGGTATTGACTTTTGTGATTCTACTCAGACTGCCAGTTTCCAGTTGTGGTAAGTTCAATTGTTCTTCTGTATTTTATATTACCTGTAGGAGATAACATCAAAAACTAGGCTTTGAACAGCTTTCTTTTTCTTTCTTTCCTTTTTTGAGAGAGACAAAACATTTAAACAAATGTATTTTCCTTTGACAAGTTTTGGACTGCCATGGAATAGTTGTAAAAATTATCTGCAATATATATATTTTTAGTATTTGTTACACAACTAGCCATTATAGTGTGCCATATGATTGAAATTCATAGTTTGTTCATTAAAGGAAGAAGCTACTGCTAAGTAATTTTAAATTTACTTCTACAATTTTGGAAAACTAATGAGACAATTTAGGAGAAATTCAAAAGCATATTATTATTGAATAGCTCTGAGAGGGTATCTTTTGAAACATCTTATCTGTTATCATGAGCTTCTTAAATGGAGTATTATTGATTGTGTCAGTATCTAAAACCCATACTTTTTTTTTTTCTTTTTTTCACTTTAATTTAGAAACTGCTTTGATAAGAATTGAAAGAGAACAATCATGCAGTTGACAAAGGTTTCAGACCTGGATGCTATTCTAAAGTATTAAGATAGGGTTTTGTCATTGTTACTGGTTTTTTTCTAGAAGATGAGGTTTCTACTGAATTTTACTTATATTCTAAACATTTATATAATGTTTCATATACTTCTGATGAAATCCAGAGGCTGTTAACAAGTTAGTACAGAGGTATATTCATGCACCTATGAGAATTATTTTCTAACTCTTTTATTTTTTAATATATTTTTCTGGTCTAGGATATGATTTGATATTTTGACTTGAAGTTGCTTTGTTTTTAGTCTAAAGAGATTTAAGATATTTTATTTATCTAAATTATAGCCAACTTAGAATATAATTTGTTATGATTGAAAATCTCCAAGTTTAGGAAACAAGCCCTTTTAAGTAAATTTACAGATTAAATATCATGAACTTTGCATTTTCATATACTTTTTCATTGTACCAGCAATTTGAGCCCAGAATCACACCATTTATTGCTGAGATCCTGCAGTGATGAATATAAGCAGTGTAGCATAACACATTGATTTTATGCAGATCATCACCTTCATGTTCTGGGAGGTCTGCTGTATTAGTGATATATAAAAACTGATTACTTTTCCCAACATTGCCTAGTAATTGTTTATTATTTTTTTATTAGACAAACAACACAGATCAATATTACTGAACACCAGACTGTGAGTAACATCACTCTAAATAGATTTGCCTCCAACACCAGAGGTATATTCATTTTAATGATTTGGACAATGTGAGCTCAATGACAAAGCTCATGCACCAAGTTTGACCAAAATTAAGAACTAAAAAAAAAAAAAAAATTTTTTTCTTATCAATTTTTATAAAGAACCTTTTATATTTCTGTATCATGATTTTTTTTTTATTATTTGCATTACGAAGATTTAGACAGGTTTGTATTTTATCTTTCATAATTTACTAAGTTCTTCCAGGGATAAATTTGTAGGCAGTGTTTAATTTTATCTTATGTTGAGGAGTGCATGTGAACAATTTTTTTTCAATTTCTCTTAAATTAATTATAAGAAAATGATAAATTTATTTTACATAGATAATAGTCATAGCTAATACAAGCACATCAATGTTTTTCTTATGTATATATTCTTTATTTTCTGAAATTTCTATTGTGTAGGTATAAATTATTTATTTCAGATCTTACTAAATATTTTCTTGAGCATGAAAGCATGTAAGATCAAAAATTATTCATTTATGTTTTCCAAAAAGAGCACTTTGTCTTACATCAAATATAATTGATCCTGAAGCAGTGTAATCACAATTACTCACTTTCTTAATTAGCCTGCCCAAAATCAGAAAATGGAAACCGATCGACAGTGTTTAAATCAATAGCTTCATAGTAGTGCTGGTGGGGGTAGGGAGATAGTGGTAATGAGTAGATCAATTGGTCTTAGATGCCAATCACTGACTGTGCGTTTTGCATAGTAAATAGCACATTTTGCTTAGTGATGTGCTGTATTAGTCTTGGTAGCTCAATAAAGGCAAAAAAAAAAAAAAAGTGTAAGAAGGCTGATATTTATTTTTTTCCCTCAAAATACATTATGCAAATTGGTACATAAAATTATGGGTAATAAGAGCATATTTGATAAGAAACCTTCAGAAATGGTAAGAATATGGTCTATAAGACTTTTAGGTACATTTCTATCTATTAAAGAAAAGAAACTAGAGTAATTTGATCCTCCTTTAGCCTTTTGATTAATACTGTGACATTCTATTCCATATATATATTCCATATATGGAAGAAATGATGAAGTTAAAAGAGCTGAACAGAAGATTTCAAACAAGACAGAAGATGAAGTAGTATAATGAAATATGCAAAGACCTAGAATTAGAAAATCAGAAGGGAAGAATATACTTGGCATTTCTCAAGCCAAAAGAACTGAAGGAAAAAAATCAAACATCCAGTTGCAATACTGAAGGATTCTAGAGGCAAACATTGAACAATGCAAAAAGCATCAAAAGAAGATGGGAGTCACTATACCAAAAAGAATTGGTCAATATCCAGCCATTTCAGGAAGTAACATATGATCAAGAACCAGTGGTACTGAAGGAAGAAGTCCAAGCTAAACTAAAAGCGTTGACAAAACACAAGGCTCCAAGACTTGACAGAATACCAATTGGAAATGTTTCAACAAATAAATGCAGCACTGGAACCACTGAATCATCTATGCCGAGAAATTTTGAAGACAACTATCTAGTCAGCTAACTGGAAGAGATCCATATTCATGTCTATTTCAAGGAAAAGTGATCCAAAGGAATACAGAAATTATTTTAAAATATCATTAATAATTCTTCAGCTAGAACCCAGCTGAATGGTGGCTCTTTATGGAGCTGTGACAGGAATGGGGGGACAGAATGATTGAAGTGACCTCAAAGGGGACTGGCAGCACCCCCAGCTGTACTAGTCACACCAGGCTCCCAGAGTCTCTGACTCTCACCCAATCCCCCCTCCCCATATGTCCCAAATGGTTCTCCCCGGGGAAATTGGCCTGGACAGAAACAAAGGTTTCCTGCCAATTGAGTTTCTGTCTCATTGCAAAAGGAAAAAAAAAGAATAAAACTTACAGAAAAAGAAAATTATCACTAATATCACGTGCAAGCAAAATTATGCTGAAGATAACTCAAAAACAGTTGCAGCAGTACATCAACAGGAAACTGCCATAAATTCAAGCCAGATTAAGAAGAGAATGTGGAATGAGTGACATCATTGCTAATGTCTAATGGATATTGGCAGAAAGTAAAGAATACCAAAAGGATGTTTACCTGTACTTTATTGACTGTGCAAAGGCATTCAACTATATGAATCATAACATATTATGGTAACATTGCAAAGAGTGGAAATTCTAGAACACTTAATACGGAACCTGTACATAGACCAAGAGCCAGTGGTTCAAACAGAACAAGGGGATATGGTGTAGTTTGAAATCAGGAAAGTTGTGCATCAGGGTTGTATCCTTTTACTGTGCTTATTCAATCTATATGCTGAGCAAACAATCTGAGAAGCTGGACTGTATGAAGAAGAACATGGCATCTGGTTTGGAGGAAGATTCATTAACAGCCTACAATATGTAGATGATACAACCTTGCTTGCTGAAAGCAAAGAGGACTTGATGCTTACTGATGAAGATCAAAGACTATAGCTTTCAGTATGGATTACACCTCAACATAAAGAAAACAAAAATCCTTACAACTGGACCTATAAGCAACATCATGATAAAAAGAGAAACAAGTGAAGTTGTCAAGGATTTCATTTTACTTTGGGACCACAATCAACGCCCATAGACACACCAGTTGAGAAATCAAATGACTCCCTATGCTCCATCTCCATTGGGCAAATCTGCTGCAGAAAACCTCTTGAAAATGTGAAAAAGCTAAGATGTCACTTTGAGGTCTGAGGTGTGCCTGACCCGCAACATAGTAACTTCATTCACCTCATATGCATACAAAATCTGGACAATAAATAAGGAAGACTACAGAAGAAAGATGCCTTTGAATTATGGTGTTGGAGAAGAATATTGAATATATCAAGAACTGCCAAAAGAAAGAATAAATCTTTGGCAAAGTATAGGCAGAATGCTCCTTAGAAGGGAAGATAGTGAGACTTTGTCTCACATATTTTGCATATGTTACCAGGAGACACCAGTCCCTAGACCCTGGAGGAGGGCATCATGCTTGGTAAAGTCTCAGAAAAAAAGAGAAAAACCCTTAATGAGATAGACTGACACAGTGACTACAACATTGTGCTCAAGCATAGCAACAATTGTGAGGATGCCACAGGTCCAGACAGTGTTTTGTTCTGTTGTGCATGGGGTCGCTATGTGTTGGAATCAACTTGACAAGACCTAATAACAACAATGATCTAGTTATATCATTATAGAATACTTATGGATAAGCATTAATGTTGTTTTTTGCTTTGCTGTAAATTGCCATCAAATTAATTTCTTGCTAAAATATATTGAGATTAAAAATCTATCTATCTATAATGTATTAAGCAGTATAAAAAATAATACTCTAACTTGCCTCAAGTAGAGAACTGAACACTTCTCTTTTTGCTCAGAAATCCATTACAAAGACAGAAAATATATTCTTTAGAAAAGAATGAGTCCTGTACAGCACTAAAAAAAAAACCCAAGAAATATCAGCTGACCAGAAATTGTGAAGATTTATTGGCAGTTAGAAAGAAAATGAGAATAGATAAATAACAACAGAGAATATTAAAAACTACAGGGCAAAAAACTCATAGGAGAAAAGTAATATAATGGTAAGAACAAATCTGGCAAAATATCATGCACATGGTAAACAAAAGAAAGGTAAAGGCCATTAGGGTAATTAAAGAACTACTTCTGAACTGAATGTACCAGCAACATACACATTTTTTAATCTTAGACCTAAGAATCATCCTGTAAAGAAAGTGAACTACTTGTCTGGAAAGGACTTTTGGTGTGGATGTGGTAGCCTAAGAAAGCAACAGGGTTTGAGGTTGCAAGAAGAAGGCAGGGACGGGCAGAGGTTAAGTGAGATGCAGTTCTATCCAAGAGGGAGTATTTGAAGTCCTCTACCACTACAGTAAAGTCGACCTTATTATCTGTCAGTGGGGAGAAAAGAGCATCTCCTATCTCTGCCAACTTCATGTCCATGTAGCCAGTTTTTGTTTCACCTACTTATCAAAAAATTCCAGTCAGCCTACTGAGAGAGAAGAAACCCATAGTAATATAATTACTAACATTTTCCAAGCACTTGCAGTGTGCTAGGCACTATTTTAAACACATATGTTATGTGAATCTATTTAATTCTAACAACAATCATATGAAAGAAGTATTATTATTACCCACACTCTACAGATGAGAAAACTGAGACACAGGAAATTTTAAAACTTGTTCCAAAGTCTCATAGCTGATAGTAGTAGAACCTACTGTGTGCATTAATTCAGCCTAGTGTTTTACTAGAAATATAAATGGACAGCATAGGATTACAAAACTTTGAGAGAAAGCAACACCTTAAAAGAGAAGTGTCTAGATGAATACAAAGGCCTAATGACTATAAAGGGAACAGATCATTAGAAAAAGAGAAAAGAGGTATCTTTAAAGATCGTAACTAACATCATCTGATTCAAGAGAACATGACATCCATAAGGCAACAGTGCTTGCTATGAAAAGGGAACAATTAGAAAATTTCAAAAGTATTCTTGGAAATTTACTAATATAATTGCCAAAAGAAACTCAATAGATTCATAATAGAATGGCCACAGCTAAATAATGATTTAATGTCTGGAAGAGAGAGTCAAGGAAATCGACCTGAATAGACAGCAAAAAGGCAAAGAGATGGAAAATATGAGAGAAAGGTAGGAGAATCAATTCATTTAGTAGGCAATCTGAAAGGAAAGAAAAGAAACAATGTAGGGAAGAAACTTTTTAGAAGAAAATTTTCCCTGTAAAAGAAATGTATGTAGTTTGACATTAAAAGGACCCATCAAAGGCCCAACAGTATGAATATGATTTAAAAAAAAAAAAAAAAAAGCACATCCTGGTGAAATTTTTTATAAGGAGTAATCCACCCTAATACTTTCCGCAGAGGAGAAACAATCAAGATCAAGAATGAGAATGAAATCGGATTTCTTATCAATACTGTCATCAATATTAGATGCCAAAGGCAAAGAACAAGACCTTTAAAGTTTTGAGGAAAGCAAATAGACATTTTTCATACAAGCAAAGATTTGATCAGTTTATCATCCACAGACCCTTTCTGAAAGAATTACTCAAAGATATACTGGAGTACAGTTTAGGAATTCTGAGACAGAAAAATAGAATTAAAAAAATAGTGGGCAAAGAATTTCACCTACAAAGTCTATCAGTATGAGAAAATAATTAACATATAATGTGAAAAAAAATTAATAATAATAAACTGGAAGGAAAATCCTAACACTGGCAAATGTGAGAAGGAATGGTTCTTGTCATGTTTGGCAAGGGGACTGATTCATGGCAAAAAGAAGTTTAAATATGACTTTAAAGTTTTAAAGGTAAACACTAAAATAATGTAAATATGTTATAATTTCTAAATAACCCACCCAGTGACTCCTTCCAAGTATGATCTGGTGATCTGCTTCCATAAAGGTTACAGCCAAGAAAATTCTATGGAATGTAGAACAAAATTCAAAGTCATAAAAAAGACCATACTTGGTGAACCCCTGCAAAAAGGGCAAGGAGGCCACATGTTCTGACCTCCTCTAACCCCGGAAAAGGAAGACAGAGTCACCATCAATAACCCAAGGCCTATTCCTGCCAGGCCAGACATGCTGCCTCCCTCCAGCCCTTTCTCCAACTGTTCCTCCCAAAGCACCCACCACCTCTCCTCTGGGTTTGATAATTCACTGCAGTGGCCACACAGAACTCACAGATTACGGGGTTTATTAGGGAAGCACCAGGCTACAATTCAAGTTCAGGAAGAATGCTCAGTCTCTCTCCCAGCCCACCGTCCCTCAGCCAACAATCTCTCACAGTCTCTCTCCCAGCAGTGCGTGTCCCTCGATGTCTCACTCAGCAATGCATGTCTCCTGCATCTCTTTCCCAGCAGTGTGTGTCTCGGGAGTGCATGTCTCTTTCAGCAGCACGTCTTCCTCAACCAGCAGTCAGAGAGAGTTCTGCCTCTAGGAGGCCTCCTTTTGAGCTTGGCAGAGCAGACAAACTAGCCAATCATAGCATCAGAACTCTAAGCACCTGAGAGAGAGTGGGAACCTCCCAGAACATTGTTTTGTGCCACTCCCAACAGAAATACTCCAGGTGGACAACTTTAGCAATCAGGAGCTCCTCAGTTGCTCATAACGATTCCCACCTTGGAGTTTATAAAGACTTACGGGTAGAAAAGCCACACTAAGTAATTTACTACACTGCAACCCCCAAGACTGTGGCCCTTAGACACTCTTCAAACCTGGAACTGAACCCACTCCCACAGAACACCTCTCCACCAGGAAACAGGCAGGCCTATAAAGTGAACAGGAACAGCCATGAGGAACATGTGCCTCAGAAGAATCAACCATTAATGCAGCCTTTGCTCAAAAACAAAATTCAGAAGGCAGGGTGGGGCAGGAAAGATGGGCAGATGGAAAGGAGGAACCTCGGGAGGAAGTGGGAAGCGAGCTGTTACATTGATGGAATTGCAACTAATATCATAAAACAAATTGCGTATAAATTGTTGAATGGGAAACAAATTTGCTCTGTAAACTTTCACTGAAACCATAGTACTCACTGCCATCAAGTCGACTCGGACTCATAGCAACCCTCTTTGGGTTCCTGAGGCAGTCAATCTTTATGGAAGTAGATTGCCCAATCTTCCTTCCAAGGAGTGGCTAATGGGTTTGAACTGCCAGCCTGCTGGTTAGCAGTCAAACACCTTAGGCACTATACCACCAGAGCTCCTTCAAACCACAATAGAACATTAAAAAATAATAAGGTCAGAATAAAAAATCATTTCTTTGACCAAAAAAAAAAAAAAAAAACTGTGGAGCAGTTCTTCTCTGTCACAAGGGGTCGCTCTGAGTCACAACTGACTCGACAGCACATAACAACAGCAACAGAGGAAGGAAGCAAAGGAGTAATTAACTTGGTCAGTTTAGTAGAGTGGGAAAATGAAAAGATCGTGTTTGTTGTTATGTGCTGTCGAGTCAGACGCAACTCATAGCGACCCCTCCTTGGGTTTCCGAGGCAGTATCACTACAGAAGTAGATTACCCCACCTTCCTTCCTAGGAGTGGCTGGTGGGTTTGTACCGCCAATCTTCTGGTTAGCAGTCAAGTGCCTTAGGCACTATGCTACCAGAGCTCCCAAGATGATGATAAATAGAAAATAAAGATGGCTTGAAGGGGCCACACATACTAGTTTCACAATTCATGTCAGTGCATTAAACTACACTTTTATTAAACAGGTAGAAAACAAAATTCATCCTATGTTACTTATAAGATTCACTTCTAAAAGAGAATGGCAAGGCAAAGTTAAAGATAGAAATGTATATCAGGAATGGTAACAAAAATAAAGCAGGTACTGTAATAGTAATACTAGAAGAAATTTTTAAAAAAGCACTTCAGGTTAAAGAAAACCAGAAAATAAAATATTTCCTATTTATTACAGCCAGCCTTCCAAGAAAGTGTAATATTTATAAACCTTTAAACAACATAGTTTACTTGCATGTGAAGCAAAAACTAATACAGATACTGGGAGAAACTGGCCAAATCATTGCCAAAAAATATTTTAACAGACACATCAGAAATTGACAAATAGAATAGATAGGTAGGTTGGTAGAGAGACAGATGTATGCAGATGTATCAACTTCAGACTACAATTTTTCAATAAATCCATTATCAAGTTTAACAACAATATGCAAAGAATTATGTTTCCTGAGTACAGAAAATACATATTAAAAAATAAAAAGCATATACCCAAAGAAAACAAAAATTTGTGGACTAATATGATTAAAGAATGATGAAAACACACATAAAGGAGTTAGAAAGGAAAAAAGTGATAAATACTGAGCTCTTCTAAATTACAGAAGAATACTAGGTATAACTATGCCAGTAAATTTTAATTTCTAAATGAAATGAGTGGTTTACTAGAAAATATAAATTAGGAATAAAAAAAAAAAGGTGAAATTGTATCAGAATTCAAAAAATAAGTAATACCTACATCATTTAAGGAGTTCTGATGGTGCTCTGGTTAAAGCACTGGGCTGCTAACCAAAAGGTCAGTGGTTTGAACCCACCAGCTGCTCCATGGGAGAAAGATGAAAGTCACACTATAAGTCGGGATTGACTGGATAGCAGTGGGTTTGGTTTTGGTTTGAGTATATCATTTAAACCTTACCGGAACAGAAGAAAAAGAGGAAAACATCCCATGTCATTCTGTAAGACTAAACCAAAAAAAAAAAACTCGCTGTTTGTCAAGTCAGATCCGACTCTTAGCGAACATTCCTTGGGTTTTTGAGGCAGTATCTCTACAGAAGTAGATTGCCCGATCTTCCTTCTGATGAGTGGCTGGTGGGTTTGAACTGCCAGCCTTCTGGTTAGCAGTCAGATGATGTCTTAGGTACTACACCACCAAAGCTTCCTCTGTAAGGCTAGTGTCACCTTAATTTAAAGTCACAAGAAGATAACATATGACTGAACACACCAGTTGGAGTTGTAAATTCAAATGATTTCTGGGCCATACAAGTGACTTATAACCAAATGAAACATCAGAAACATTTTGTTTTAAATCAGAAAAACAAAAACAAGGTTACCTACTTTTAACACTGTATTTTACATTATAATGGAAATTCTAGCCAGTGCAGAAAGACAAGTAACAAGAGTAAGAGATATAGATTCTAGAAAGGAAGGAACAAAATTATCATTTTTATTCAATATCATTATCAACTCAGAAAGTCTTAGAATCACCAAAATACTTATTATTAAACTAATGTGTTTAGATAGATGGTCAAATCAGATGAAAATCTGTAACATTTTTGTGTGCTAGGAATTGCCAGATTTTAAAACATGAATAAAATTATTCTATTTATAAGAACAACAAGAGGAATGAACATACAAGAAATATATAAAACCCGTGTGCGGGGGAAAAAAGGGAAATTTCTGTGAAGGTCATAAAAAAGATACAAATAAAAGAAGAAATATACTCTGTTCCTAAATGGGACACAGTATGGTATTTGCAATGAATAAGTCTTTAGTCTTGCAAATTCTATCATGCAATCTCTGGCATCACTTCTTTCTCCAATGCTCTATTTTCCAACTGCTGGTTCTCCTTTGTTTCCAACTTCAACATTCCAATCACCAGTAATTATTAATGCATCTTGATTGCATGTTTGATCAACTTCAGACTACAGAAGTTGGTAAAAATCTTCAGTTACTTCATCTTTGGCATTAGTGGTTGGTGCGTGAATTTGAATAATAGTAGTATTAACTGGTCCTCCTTGTAGGCGTATGGACATTACCCTATCTCTGACAGCATTGTACTTCAAAATAGATGTTGCAACTTGTCTTTTTGATGATGAAAGTGACACCACTCCTCTTCAATCTGTCATTCCTAGCATAGTAGACCATGTGATTGTCAGATTCAAAATGACTAATATCAGTCCATTTCAGCTCATTAATACCTAGGATATCACATTTTATGCATTCCATTTCATTTTTGATGACTTCCAATTTTCCTAGATTAATATTTCATACATTCCATGTTCTGATTATTAATGGATGTTTACAGCTGTTTCTTCTCATTTTGGGTCTTGCAAATGAAGATCCCAAAAGCTTTACTCCATCTTCATCATTAGGGCAGCTCTTCCTTGAGGAGACAGCTCTTAGCCCATTGTATTTTGAGTGCCTTCCTGGGGGGCTCATCTTCCAACACTATATCAGATAGTGTTCCACTGCAATTTGCAGAATTTTCACTGGCCCGTTTTTTTTGGAAGTAGATCACCAGGTCTTCCTACTGTTTGTTAGTCTGGAAGTTTCGCTGAAACCTGCCCACCATAGGTGACTCTGCTGGTATTTGAAATACCAGTGACATACCTTCCAGCATCACAGAAACACACAAGCTACTATAGTGCAACAGACTGACAGATGAGTAGGGTTTTATTGACTATGCAAAGGCATTCACCTGTTTGGATCATAACAAATTATAGATAATATTGTGAAGAATGGGAATTCTAGAACATTTAATTGTGCTCATGAAGAACCTGTACATAGACCAAAGAGGCTGTTGTTCAAACAGTATATGGGAATACAGTATATGGGAATACTGAATGGTTTAAAATCAGGAAGGGTATGTGTCAGGGTATCCTTTCGCCATACTTACTCAGTCTGTATGTTGAGCAAATAATCCAAGAAGGTGGACTAGATGAAGAGGAACACAGCATCAGGATTGGAGGAAGACTTATTAACAACCTGCAATATGCAGATGACACAACCTTGCTTGTTGAAAGTGGAGATGACTTGAAGCACTAACTGATGAAGATCAAAGACCTCCTTCAGTATGGATTACACCTCAACATAAAGAAAACAGAAGTCCTCACAACTGGACAAGTAAGCAAAATAGAGAAAAGACTAAAGTTGTCAAGGATTTCATTTTACTTGGATCTACAGTCAATGCCCATGGAAGCAGCAGTCAGAAAATCAAACGACATATTGCACTGGGCAAATCTGCTGGGAAAAAAAAACCTCTTGCAGAGATGTCACTTTCAGGGCTCAGGTGCACCTGACCCAAGCCGTGGTATTTTCAGTCACCATGTAAGCATACAAAAGCTGGACAATGAATGTTGTTGTTATGTGCTGTCAAGTCTATTCCAATTCTGTGTACAACAGAATGAAACACTGCCCAATCCAGACAATGAATAAGGAAGACCAAAGAAAAACTGATGCATTTAAACTGTGATGTTTGCAAAGAATATGGAATATAGCATGGCCTGCCAAACAAACAAACAAATCTGCTTGGAGGAAGTAACTGCCAGAATGCACCTTAGAAGCAAGGATGACAAGATTTCATCTCACGTACTTTAGACATGTTATCTCAAGATATCAGTAGAGTGTCAGCAAAGAGGAGGATACCCTCAGTGAGACAGACTGACACAGTGGCTGCAACAGTGGGCTCATGCAAGGCAATGATTGTGAGGATGGTCCAGGACTGAGCAGTGTTTCATTGTGTTGTGCATGGACTCACAGCCATCTTGATGGCACCTACCAACAACATTCTACCTCAAATTAAACTTCAAATTCAGTGTGATTCTAGGCTAAATTTTAGCAGACCTTTTTGTGGCACTACACAAATTACTAAAATTCAACTACCAAACCCACTGCTGTTACGTTGATTCTGACTCATAGCAACCCCCATTGGGTTTCCAAGGCAGTACATCTTTACAGAAGTAGATTGCCCCATCTTCCTTCTGCAGAGTGGCTGGTGGGTTTAGACCACCAACCTCTGGTTAATAGTCAGAAACCTTTGGCACTGAGCCACCAGGGCTTCTTTAAATAGAATGTCTGAGAAAAGTCAAAAACAAACTTTTGGTTTTTTTAAGTTGTGATTTGAGTGAAAGTTTACAGAGCAAATTCATTGTCCATATAGCAGTTCACTTATACTTTGTCTCATGACATTGACCACAATTTCCCACAATGCAACAGCTCTCTTCCCACTTCCTCCCCATAATTACCTCTTGCCTGTATCCTTCCCTCCCATACACTCCTGCCCCCCAAGCTGTCCTCCTGTGCATACACAGCCCTTCTATTCTCGCATGATTGATCTCTCCAAGGAGTATATCTACCTAAGGTAAATGTTAAATGTTCAGCTCATATGTCTGTCTCTGAAGGGCAACTAGGCCACAGTCTCAGGGGTTCCATCAGGCTCTATCAGACCAGCAAACCTATACCTCATTGAACTGCCTTGTGCATCCCACTTTGGAGAACATTGATTTATTTAGTGATTTGAAAATGATAATTTTTATTTATCACTAAATTAGTTCATATTTATCTATGTACATTTGTGTGTATATTATATCTTCTATTTCAATGTGATCATATCTACTTCAGCTCCTCTCTGTACTACTCTGAATACTTTCAAACTCATGTACAGCTCTGACTGTATAAATAATTTCCAATTATCTGCTGAATATCTCTTCCTGGCTCATTCAGTGATACTCAAAATATGATATGGCTAAAGTCAAATTGTTTTGCCTAAGCCCTGAAACTACTCTTTTTCAGCATTAGAAAGTTTAGAGTCTCTTCCTGCCACCCATCACCAGGTCTGTCCCCTCTAATTCTAGAATACCATCAAATACCCTTTCTTCTCCTTTCTCAGTGCTACCTGCCCACCCAAGGGAAAGCATTATATAATGGAATAAACCCCAGCTTTGTGATCAGGTAGGCCTGGGTTCAAATTTCAGCACTGCCGCTTACTAGCTGTAAGATCTTGGGTGTATTGTTTAACATCTTACCAGTAAATTTGGGGTAACAGAAGCTATGTAAACATACAGTAAATGCTAAAATCCCTGCCTAGACTATTGAATTAGACTCCTGACTGATCTACCTCACACTGCTACCAGAATTTCTAAGGTACCTAAGAGATCATTAACTTTTTCAAGTCAAAAGCCTGTAGTAGTTCCCCATTGCTTACAGGAGAACATCAAAACACCTTTGCTTATTTACATAAGTAACCAAAAACCCACTGCCATCAAGTTGATTCCAACTCTAATGCAGCACTAGGAGGAGGCAGCTCTTCACTTGTCATATTTTGAGGTCTTCTAACCTGAGAGGTTCATCTTCTGGCACTGTATCAGACAGTGTTTCACTGCTATTCCTAAGGTTTTTAGTGGCCAGTTTTTCCAGAAGTAAATGACCCCATAGTTCTTCCAAGTCTGTCTTAGTCTGGAAGCTCCACTGAAACCTGTCCACCATGGGTGACCCTGCTGGTATTTGAAATACTAGGACATAGCCTCTAGCCTCACAGCAACACACAAGCCACCACAGTCTGACAAACTGACAGACGAGATATAGCACTTAGCATTCTATTAATCACAGTTTAACTCTCTTTCTCTCTTAGGGAGCTTCAAGGACCAATCTCATTTCTCTTTACGTCCTCAGAATCTCATGTAGTACATAGGATCAGAGTTCTGTTCAGTACATATTTATTGAATTAATAAACAGATTGAATTTATTGGTTTTCCTTAGTCCATGTATGAAAAATTCAAAACATTTGTTTTTTCAATCTTGCTCCTACCATGTTCCAAAATATATATATGTAAAACAGCTTACAGGAATATAATACATAGTAACATAAAAAAATAAAACTAGATGTGGTGGTTAAGTTTGTGTGTCAACTTGGCTGGGCCTGATTGAGTGGCTGGGCAGCTGAATGCAATTATTCTCCATGGTGAGACTGGTAATTAACTCCATGGTGGAATCTATTGGAGCAGCTGAGTAGCTACTTTGGGTATGTGATCTGCTTTCTATATATAAGAAACAGGTTTGGGACCAAGTCTCTAGCTTATGGCACACATGAACCCTGCATGTGGTCATGTTGTTGTTCAGCAGCCTGCCATGCTCTGCCAACCTTGGGACTTTCCATGGACTTGAATTAATGGCCTGCCGTGTGGTTTGGTAACATCAGGACTGTGCCTTTTTACTTGTCAACCTGGGGCTTGTCAGTCTCAGCAGCCAGTAGCTGTCTGAGTGAAGAAAATCCTCCAGCTTCAGTGGGCCAGGAGCAGGAGGCAGAGCTGAAGCCCAAGGCTGAGGGACTTTCACCCAGCCCCTAGAGCCTGGCACTTTGAACTTGGACTTAAGGCCTCCAGACTGTAAGAGAATAAACTCTTGTTTGTTAAAGCCATCCCGTTTGTGGTATATTCCTTTCAGAGCAGCACTGGGTAACCAGAACACTAGATTTTATGTCCTTTCTTCATATTATATTATTTCTCTCTATTCCACCCTCCAATAGAGTCAAATATTTCTTAATCTAAATGTTTAGTACTTATTATCCATAATCTATGTCTCCCTAGTCACTTTGCCACTGACCATGAGAAAACATGAAAATTGAAGTCTGTTCAATTGAACTTTATAAAGGAACATATTGGCTCAATTATTCACTACCTCTTCATCATCACTCATTCTTCTTCAGTAGAATGTCAAAGCAGTACCTGGAGCTACAGTACCATATGACAGCCATGAAGATGAAAGCCAACACTCTAAGAATGGCTAGAAAACCTGGATCTGAAGGCTTCATTAAGCCATTGAGCCAACCATCGCTAATCCCGGACTTCTTATACACTGAAGAATAAACACACCTGTTACTGAAGAAACTATTATAGTTTGTGCTTATTTGCAGCCAAACATTCTTAATTGATATACTTTTCTACCTAACTTCAGACATCTCACAAAACAACTAACTTTAAAAAAAAAAAATTTAAGCACATCTGGATGCAGTTGGTCTCTCCTCCTCCAGAGCAAAGAAGAATGAAGAAAAACAAGGCACGTGGAAACAGTTAGTACAAGGGACTAATGGACCATGAGAAACTCAGCCTATATTACCAACAGACCAAAAATACTAGATAGTGCCTGACTACCACTGTCAGCTACTAGGAAAGAAATCACTGTAGGAGATACTGGATAGAGTGGGAGAAAATGTGCAAAAAAACTCAAAACCATAAAAAAAAAAACCAGGTAGTGGTTTGATAGAGGATGGGGAGACCCCTGAGACTGGGGCCCCAAGTTGCCTTTTAGGCCTGGAATTAAACTCACTGCCGTGGCTTCCAGCCAAACAATAGACAGGCATATAGGGTTAACATTTACACCAGGTAGATACATTCGTTACTTAGAGTGATCAATCGTGGGAGAACCAAAAAAACCAAACCCACTGCCATCGAGTCAATTCTGACTCATAGCGACCCCCACTGGGTTTTTAGGGTGGTAAATCTTTACGGAACCATATTGCCCAATCTTCCCTCCACAAAGTGGCTAGTGGGTTTGAACTGCCAACCTTCTGGTTAGCGGTCCAATGTTTTGCACCACCAGAGCTCCTTCATGGGAGATCAGAAAGGCTGTACTTGCACAGGTTGATAGCTCCAGGGCCAGGAATGCATAGGAAGGAAGGAAACAGGGAAGAGTTAACTACAGGGAGGAAGGGGGGAAGAAAGCTGTTATATTGTGGGGATTGCAGTCAATGTTATGAAACAAAATGTGTATGAACTGCTGTATGGAAAATAGATTTGCTCTGTAAACTTTCACCCAAATCACAATAAAAAGTGTTTATAGAATTTTGTTATTGTTGTTGTTATGTGCCGTCAAGTCGGACCCGACTCGTAGCGACCCCTCCTTGGGTTTCTGAGGCAGTATAACTATGGAAGTAGATTTCCCCATCTTCCTTCCGAGGAGTGGCTGGTGGGTTTGAACCGCCAGCCTTCTGGTTAGCAGTCAGGTGCCTTAGACACTATGCTACCAGAGAGCAGTTAATATTTTTTAATTGCTGTAATATCATGAGTTTTAAACTAAATAAATACAGTCAATATTGACCTAAGTACAAAGTTGTAATTTTAAATAATAGCTTTTAACACGTATCGATCCATAATTTTAATGAGTAAAGTACTAGAAAATAAAGAAGCACGGGTGGTGCAATGGTTAATTACTAGACTGCTAATCTAAAGGTCAGCAGTTCGAACCCCCCAGCCCTTCCAGCGGGAGATAAGACCTGCTGATCTGCATCCGTGACGGTTACAGCCTAGGGAAAACTATAGGACAGTTCTCTGTCCTGTGAGGTTGCTGTGCATCAGAATGGACTTGACAGCACACAGGAACAACTAGAAAATACAGGTTTATTTAAGAAACAAGTTTGCAGGTGAGATACTATTTTATTAGCATATACCTAAACAAAGTATGATCACGTCGTTTTATTCATCATGAAAAAACCATTCTTTTCAAGTAGGACTCAACATTTAAGGCTAAATCACTTCATTTTCTACACTGGGAGCATACAAACAGAAGATGACTTCTCTATCCCAGAGTACAGGACGTGCTGCTCTGGTAGCAGTTATATATACCTGTGCTGCTTGCCTATTTTTAAAAGTTCTCTATCAAATGCTATAATTTACTGTAAGTTGATATTTTTTGTGGAAAAAATAATTTTCTGTTTGGAATGGCACAGATGTGTTTCTCTGGAAATACTGTTGATCGAGAAATTTTGAAGCCTTATTTAGCTGTGATGTTTGAGCCAATGAGATACTGTAATTTATATGCTGGCATATGCTTTAATTTCATCTACTTAGCTACATAGTATTAAGAATATCTGTTTACTGAGCATTTAGTCAGCTAAATGCGTCAATGTGTTTTCTCCTTAGTACCAAGGATGATTGCTTCAGTGTTAGTATTCAGCCACCTGTTGGAGAACTGCTTTTACCTGTGGCCATGTCAGAGAAAGATTTTAAGAAAGAGCAAGGTGAGAGATTACTACAATTTACAAAAAATAATGTGTGCTCATTCCCCTGGCCAGACTCTAATTGAAATTACTATATATACACAGCCATGAACAGATGTCAGTGCACAGTCTTCCAGTTTTCTGCTAATTCTTTGCTTTTATAAAAGAACCTTAAAAGTATATGCCTGTCTACACTCCTGGCATACTTGAAAATGAATGAATGTGTCTTTAAAATAATAAATTACTTCTGAATCAACTGTTTAATCCTGGCAGTTGTATTTTATCAACCTGATAATACACTAATGTGTTTTGTATTAGTGAAAATGCTAGGAATTTGGGACCTACCAAAGTGCTACCACTATAAATGGTATGTTTCTGCATTTCCTTTCATTGTGCAACTCTTTTTCATGTACTAATGTATTTTTCCCTCCACACATTGAAGTGCCTTACCCTCCAAAATAAAGTCCTAATTATAGCAGAAAAATACCTCTGTTATTTTTACTTAATTCTATATTAAAGAAATGCTGTGTTGTCACAATGTATCAGAGCTGAAACATTTTTAAGTATTCCCATAAAAAGAAAAAATTTCCAGCATGGTGCAAGTAGTAATATCCTATAGTTGGCCCAGAGTCAAGCATAACTGTATTCTAATGAATATGAATGTTTTTTCTTATATGATTAAAGGGAAATAAGTCTGTCTGATTTTATTTGTGCAAGTTAAATACAACATTTATAAAATTCTAGGGCATACTGAAATGCCATAGTCAGGAATTTTTCATACTTTAAGTGAATCTAGGCTTTTAGTTTTTTTTTTTTTTTCTGGAGAGTGTTATCAAAGATTCCTCTATTTTGAGGTCATTAAGTTATATCTTCAAGCTTCCTTCTTGTCATTAGGTACCTGTGAGTCGATTTCAACTCATACCACAAAAAAATTATCTAAACTTAAGGAAAATGTCATGCTTCCTAGCATCATTGTAGTGTGAAGTTTTTCAGTTTTTGTTGTTGTTGTTTGTTTTTGCTATAACCCTTTGCTAGCCACAGTAACAAAAAGACATATTGTAAAAGAATCCCACAAAGAAAATCTCATACCAGACTATAGGAAAAAAATTTAAGAATCTCATACCAGATTGTGTCTAATTTTTAAGTGATAAACAAGAATAGTCAATTAAATCCTTCTTTGTATTTGTTTTTCGTGGATGTTGATGATTGCTATAGAAAAAGAAAACTATCCTTTTGGTTTTATTTTTCGACTGACAAATTGAATTGATTCTTGTATTTGCTGTTCTTACCCTTTGCTGGCTAAAGCCTGCCTCTGCTTTACACCTGCTCAGCAGACCAAGGTGAGTGGCACACGAGTGTCTAAACGAGGCTTTGGCACGTTTATTGTTAAGGGGATTTTCCTTTTTTTTGAAAATTGCAACTAAAGTATAGCTAAAGCAGCGATTATCATATACCCTTTCTTTCCCTCAGATTTATTTTCGTATACTTGATATTTCGATCCAATTTTCTGTGTTCTGCTGTGACAGGGATTTTTCCCTGACTAGCCATACAGAACCGTAAGTGCATGAAAGAGGTGCACTTGGAGAATAGCTGTGGTCCTCTGTGGAGCTGTTGCCAAAATTCCTTTTTCTTCTGCCATTTTACTTCTATGGTTGTTGATTATTTGTCTGAATAAATCTGGCAGCTGTTTGCTATGTTTAATAGAGCAGAAAGGCTACTCTGAATAAAGCTATTTGAAAATTTGTTTATATGAAGTATTTGTAAATCCTTGCAAGTCTCTTGGCATTTCTGTATCATTCTTTCTGTCTTCCTGAATTCATTCTTTGATGTGGGACTTGATGCTGGTAAATTTACCACAGGTTTAAAGCATCTTCTCAATAGCATCTTTTCAGTTAGAGATTTCAGCTGGTTTGGTAATAGAGGTCTCAATTCTCAACTTTACACATGTATTTGTTTGTTATTCTGCTCTAGGAAGAGCTTAGCTTATTTCTCAAATGATACCTAGAAATAACCCACTCACTGACAGTCTTAAATCAGAATACAAATCAGTTTCCTCAGATTTTATCAACACAAAGTTCTGGAAAGTAAAATGTAAATAAACATAGAAGTGTGTATATGTCATTACCTACTAGGTTTAACCTATTTTTCTGCTTTAAATAAAACTAGATTACAAACTTAACATCTCATTTCACACACACAAAAAAAGGTATAAATAAGAAACATGGGAAATACAATTCATTTTTATACTAAAATGTGCATAATTTAAAAATGTGTGCAATATTAAATAAGAATGCTTAGTACAGAGTGTACATATTAATACTTTTAAAACAAGTTTTATATCAAATACATTAAAAAAAAAAAAAACCTACTGCCATCAAGTCGATTCTGACTCATTGGGTTTCTGAGGTGGTAAATCTTTTATGGAAGTAGATTGCCCAGTCTTGCTTCTGTGGAGTGACTGGTAGGTTTGAACCACCAGCCTTCTGGTTAAAAGTCAGATGCCTTATACACTGTGCTACTAAAACCCCTTTATCAAAAACATAGCCTGATTTTTTTTTTTTTCAGTAGTTGCATTTAGGGTTCCGTGACTGAACAGGCATGTTTATAAGGTTAGTAGCCAGAGTACTGAATGAAAGATTGGTTTATCCCATGTATTGAAGGTATAATAGTCATATTATGGACCTTCAGCAGAGGCATGATTTATTCATTGCTATGAGTTTTGCACATTGTAAAATTGATTAATAATCTAGCTGTGGGCACTTTCATTACTATAACGTGCACTCTCTTTTTTTTACTTTTTAAAAAAGAGTTTGGTTTCTTGGGGGAGTTTTAATTGTAAGAGACCTCAGCTGATTGCTAATTCCGAACTGCCTCCTCTTACTCATTTTCTTCTTATGAATTAAATTGCAAATCTAAAACTTAGAAAACATTATTTTGTTTTCTTATATATTATTTGGTTTGCACTATACTTGTAGCTTATTAACTTAACTTAAATGCTATGCACTGCCTTCACCAGATCCTGATGGAGCAACAAATCCCTAACCTAGCCATTTAAAAACATTTTCCCAGTAGTTTTTACTTTCATTATGTGTAAGCAGGCTATACAGTGTTTCAAAGTCTGAGTTTGTAGGTGAAACTTTTAATGATACCTCGGCATATTTTTCTTTCTTGTTAATTTGAGAATACCTGATATATTTTCATTTAGAAAAATCTCTGGTTTAAGAAACCTAGAATGTTTACTTAATTTTATTATGATTTATGCATCCATCTTAGGGGTTCCAAGCTAGCAAGATGCTAATTCTTTAAATGGTCAGACATTTACTATTTTCTGGCCCTTAACTACCACAAGCAATCATATTTGATGCCCCTTAATTAGAGCACCTTTTTTTCTTTCCAGGTTCTTTTTCCACCTCAGCAATCGAGACAATACATTTGCTTACCATGCTGCTCTCCTAAGTGTTCTTTTGCATGTAAATTAATCTTGATTCAGTTTACACTGTCATGCTGAGTGGTACAAATTGCCTATAACAATAAAACAGCATGAGTTAAAAATAAAGGGGGGGCGTGGGAAGGCAGATTGAATGTGTGCCTTACTTGATAGGATGTTACTTTGCTTTATGCCAATACATTAGCTGACGATAATGAATCTTCTGTTCTGAAAAGCATGGTTTAGTTGATTTTTTTAATTTTACTTCAATGGAGCAGTACCTTGTCTTTTATAGAACAAGTTAGACAAACCATTAATGACAAGAGTGTTAAGGTTAAATATGAAGCAATGCATTCACTTCTCTGAGTGCTATCCATCTTTCCATTTACAGGAGCTTGACAAAAGTACTGGCTTTGTACAACATTTCCTTTAATTACATGCTGCGGGAAACAGGCTTTTAACATAAACATAGTTGCATTCATTTATTCAGCAGTTGCTCTTCAATAGAGCTTAATGGAGAAGGTTTAAATCCTAAATGAGTACACACATCTCTCAGCAGTGTTATGTCAGCCACTGTGCCTTACTTAAAAGCCGTGTTTGACTGCTTGTGTGGTTTTTAAAGCTTTTGCCTAATGTTGAAGTAAAACAGTCCAAGACAGAACATAGTATTCCCTGAGTTTGAAAGTGGTTAATAAAAAGTATTCTTTGTTAGAAGCAAGATAGTTCTATTTACTATTTGATGGCATATGTCTTTTCTTTTTTTTTTTTTTACTGGTAGTCTTTAATATCTTCATAGAGATTTTGTTAAATTTCAGGTTTTATGTGCAATAAATTACTGAATTAAATACACAGGCCTAAAAGTACAGGCCCTTTGAAACCATGAAATCAAATATTATCATTTTTCATAAGTTTTGTTAACTATTATGTACATATTATGCCTCAAAAGGTTATCACTTTTAGTAGATACCTTCAGGTATAGATTATTTTTATCACAGATACAAATAGATTATATTCATTATAATTATTTTGTTCTTTTTAACCCAGATACTGAATTTCAGTCTTTCTTCCAAATGTTTGGTGTATTATTAAATTTGTTCACTGAACATTTCTATGTGAGTGGCATGTTTTGTGTTATCTTAGTATGGTTTTTATTTATGATTTTGTTTAACTTGGTTTCTTTTCTAAATATTATTTGAAATGTCTCTGGGATTTAAGATTTTCCATTCACATTTTTCTTGTTTTCAAACTTTTTGCTTCAGAAACTTCGGTTGGTGTTTTCATTGGTAGCTATAGTTTCATTCACTAAGCAAATACAGTTATCTTTAAAAGCAGCCTAGATACATTGTACATTGTTTAGAACCACATAATTGTGACTTTCGTTGTTGAAATAACTTTGATCCATTATATTGAGACCAGTCATCAAGTCATGCCCCTGGTAGTCACAGAATCACTTTTGTTAGTTCTCAAGCACATTTGGCAATGAGAGAGCTCTTTGAGTGAAAAGAAAAGTGAAAAAATAAATATAATATGTATAATACGTATACTTCTATACATGCGTATGTGTATGCTTAAACAGTAAATAGTTTATATAACTCAGATTGAGTATATTTTAAAGAGACTGAGAGTTCATCTTTGTGCTTCCACATTTTTATCCTTATAAACCCACTGCTAATGAGTTGGTTCTGACTCATAGCAACCCCATAGTGTTTCCAAGGCTGTAATCTTTATAGGAGCAAATTGCCTCATCTTTCTCTCGCAGAGCCGCTGGTGGGTTCCAACCACTGACCTTTCAGTTAGCAGCCAAGCACTTACCCATTGCACCACCAGTGTTCCTTTTAATCCTTACGGTACCTAAAAATCAGATTCAATAAGAGAAATGTCCATTTTCACACATCTTTCTATGCAACGAGAATGTTTTAATTTTTTTCATAAATTATAATTTATTTTGATTTTTTGATAATTGTAAATTATGTTCTGGAGTGGTATTTATTGTGTTGAATTTTTTTTTAATTTTGACTATGAGGTTAAAAATGTTTTAATGTGATGTTCATAAAGAAATTAGTAAAGGGGAACCTTCTTTTGCTTTTACAGGAATGCTGACAGGAATGAATGAAACTTCTGCTGTAATCATTGCTGCACCACAGAATTTCACCCCCCCTGTGATCCTTCAGAAAGTTGTGAATGTAGCCAATGTAGGTGTAGTCCCATCTGGCCAGGATAATATACACAGGTAAGTTCACTAACAGATAATGGGCAGTAACTTGTCATATACAGGTTAACCACTGCACCACCAGTGCTCCTTTTTATCCTTAGGGTACTTAAAAATCAGATTCTTTTTTTTTTTCCTGACTATATAATTGGATATATTGCAATTATATACCAATAAAGCGAAACCCATTGCAGTTGAATAGATTCTGACTCAAAGCATCCCTATAAGGACAGAGTAGAACTGCCCCACAGGGTTTCCAAGGCTATAAATCCTTCCAGAAGCGGACTGCCACATCTTTCTCCCACAGAGTGGCTGATGGGTTTGAACCACCAGTTACCAATGAAAACACTAACCAAAATTTGTGAAGCAAAAAGTTTGACCAAACTTGGTTTGGGCTAAGACCTTCTTGCTTATTTCATAGCATTCTTAATGTATGAACTTTCCTGAAAGACACAGGAGATGTGCCCACATTTTATAATAGCTTGGTGATGTGTAAAGATACCTTTGTGAGATATGGTTGAAACAAATTATTTCAATAGATTGAGTGAATTTCCAGGAAGAAGTAACTTGTAAATGTAGAGTTTATAAAGTTAGAGTTTTTACTTGGAAAGAGGGATGTTTGGGCACTCCAAACTGATTTACTTCTGATAGCTATCCCCTAAGGCTGCTTCCAGTTAATGAGAAACTGCTAGATGGCTAACACAGGCCATCTAACACAGGGTGGTACACGTGATTTATGCTCAGCTACTAAACTGCAGGTTGGCAATTTGAGCCCACCTCAGGGGCACTACAGAAGAAAGGCCTGGCAGTCCGCTGCCGTGAAGATGTGAAGATTCCAGCCCGGAAAGCCCTATGAAGCAGTTCTACTCTGTAACACATGGGGTCATCATTTGTTGGAATCGACTCTACAGCAACAGGTGTGGTTTGTTTTGGATTAGACAAGCAACCTGGGCTAAATGCAGCTTTTGTTTCTTCGATCAGAAGTATCTTCACCAGCAAGCATCCAAAGCATGAGCTCCAAGTCATTTGTCCTAAAAGGAACAGAAAGTGTGATTAGAATATTTGTCCTCTTTGTAGTCTTATGAAAGTCAGTGGCTTTAAATGACAGTGAGTATAAAAATAATAATTACGTCTTAAACAAGTGTACAGTTGTTGCATAGTTCTCTGTGAGCTTCATTATCAAATACTATAGAGAATAAGTTTGGAGTCAATGGTAAGTCCTTCAGACATTAAAATATTTTATGTTAACACAGGAAGGTAGATTTAAGGAGTACTAGAGGTGAGTTAGGAGCTCTGGTAGCGTAGTGCCTAAGGCATTTGACTGCTAACCAGAAGGCTGGCGGTTCAAACCCACCAGCCACTCCTCAGAAGAAAGATTGGGCAATCTACTTCTGTAGTGATACCACCTCGGAAACCCAGGGAGGGGTCGCTATGAGTTGGATCAGACTCCACGGCACATAACAACAACAACAGAGGTGAGTTAGGAGCTCTGGGGGCACAAGTGGTTACAACACTTGGCTGCAAACTGAAAAGTCAGCAGTCAAACCCACCAACTGCTCTGTGGGAGAAAGATGTAGCAGTCTGCTTCTGTAAGGATTTACAGTCTTAGAAATTCTGTGAGAGTTCTACTCTGTCCTGTAGGATCACTGTGAGTCAAAATCAGCTCAGTGGCAGTGGGTTTAGGGGTAAAGGAGATTTTTGTCCCATCTCTGCCATTACTAGGCTTGATAATCTTGGACTCGTTATAGTCTGTCCTTATGGGCTTTAAGTTCATCATCTGTTCATGAATGATTGACAGGGAAAAGAAGGTGGGTCGAAACAAAATTCTGGTAAGTATGGAAGAACATTGAACTTGACATCAGAAGAACCAAGTTCAAGTTTTTGTTCTGCCATTATACACAGTTGCCTAACTTTATTCTGCTAATTGTGACAGAATGAAAACTTAATGTGCTATTCAGAACACAGATTTACCTGGTACTCTTGTTTTTTTAAGACAAAGATCTTTAAATAAGTTACTCAAGAGTCTGATGCTTCAATTTCTTACTTTATTACAAGTCCTCTCTCACACAGAGTGGTAATGAAACAGGAAAATGAATGTAAAGTCATCATGCTGGTACCACCAGGCAAATACAATCTTATCTGTCAGTTAATTTTATTCAGATAGAGGGAAAAAATGAACAGAAGCCTTTTCAGTGAAAACTAAGTTTTCTCTTTTAATTTTTTTTCCTGCTTTAAGTACTTTCTCTCCCCCTCCATCCCCAGGTATTTTTCTCTAACAGAAGTTGTTTTGTTTTATTTGTGAGTCCTTTCAATTACTTAAATTACTAAAACACCAAAATGCCATACATCAATTATAATTTTCAGCTTATACAGCATAAAATTTAACCTGATACATCTAAAGTGCAGCAACACTGCTGTCTGGTTTAAATGTGATCTTTTGTAATGCCTAAAATGACATAGGGGCACATTGTTTATGTCGGAACTTCTTGTTTTGTTTGTGTTCATATACAGATTTTTTTTTCTTTTTTAACTTTTCTGAACGCAAACACGGCCTTTCAGATTTTTTTTTTCCCCTTACAAGGAAAAAATTAAATTACCTTCTTAAAACCAAAAATATATGAAAGCTGTTTTCCTGTTGGGCGATTGACTAAAAAGACACTTCACACATTTGTGTAATTCTTTGGAAAGCATAGTTTGCCAGTAACTTGCCTGGGTAGTTTGGAACTTAGAGCCTGTTCAAGTGATTGAAATTACAATTATAGTCAGACTTGAGTATCCCTGCTAATAGAGGGAAGACGCACAGCTAAGAACCACTTCTGTTTGGCAGGGCCTCATACACTTGCACAGTATCTTGGCATTCTTCTGTGTTAGGCCTGTCATCAGCAGCGGTGTTTGGCTCTGTTTCTTGGGGAAGGAGCCCAAGTTGTATAGTCAGAAGAGAATAAAATACCTGCAGGGAACTAAGAACAGGCTGTGCCACCTTAACTTGCCTCTCGTACTTAACTAACTGGAAACTTTGGCTTTTGTAGTTTGGCTGTAATTATGTTCTAAAGTTTAGAAAGCTTCAAGGTAACCAACACGTAGAGTTACTTGTATTTTTCATACAGAAATTGATAAAAGTTATTATCCTATATAAATATGAGCTCTGGTGGTGTAGTGGATATGCCACTTGGCTGCTGACCAGAAGGTCAGCGGTTCAAACCTACCAGCTGCTCTACGGAAGGAAGATGGGGCAATCTACTTGCGTAAAGATTTCCAGCCTCGGAAACCCAGTGAGGATCACTGTGAGTTGGAATTGATTTAATGGCAGTGAGTTTGTTTTTATAAACTCATAATTTTTTGCCATTTTTTCATGCTCAGAAATAATTCCAAAGTATTGTTAATAAAAGCAGTACCAGTGCTTTCCTTAATTTCATTTAAAATGAAATGTCCACAGTTATGTTTACATTAGAATAACAGATATTAACAGTTTACCACTTTATTGAATTGTGTTACTGTTTTTAACTATAGTGTTTAGTATCATACTACCCAGTGAGATTAATGAGTTTTATATATCTAAGCTTGTGTATTATTTAGCTGTTAATGATAAAATTGAAATCCCTGTGAGATTTTAGAGTGAGATCCTTCTGTGATAGTTGCTTTTTTGAGTTTATAAAGAGTAAGACTAAAGTTAGTGTCATATGTATTAATGTTAATCGGTAGAGGATTATTTTTAAGAAACACCAGATATGAAAAGCATTTTGACTGTTGACATTGTAAGAAATTATAAATTCATATTCAACAAATTATTCTTGGTTGGAGTATATTCTATTTAATTTTTTAAGATCTCATATTTCTAAGAAGTCTGTTTAATAATTGTTAGTATTTTCTTTCTAACCATTCAGTGAATAAAGTCCTTACTGTCTAGTTTTGGAATAATTTATTGCAACTACATTTTTAAATCTGAATACTTCATATACTAAATACCAGGTTAAAAATTTTCTTAATATAAGAGTTGCCTAAGAAAAAAATGAATCTTCATGAATATGCAGATGTATATATTGGTATAAAGTAGAAGTTTTAATTGAGTACTCAGTAAAGAATGGACCTTAATACATCAACAGAAAATAGCCCCAATTAAGGAAAAGTCAGTTAAAGGAGCATGACTTTTGTGGAATTCACTTTAAAAACTGGGACCATTTGTTATATAGTTAAGGGGCTTTGGTGGTGCAGTGGTTAAGTACTTAACTATTAACTAAAAGGTCAGCACTTCAAACCCACCAGCCACTCCACAGGAGAAAGATGTGGCAGTCTGCGTCCATAAAGATTGATAGCCTTAGAAATCCTATAGGGCAGTTATACTCTGTCCTATAGAGTCTCTATGAATAGGAATTGACTCAACGGCCAAAAGTTTTGGGGAGGTTTCCTATATAGTTAACGACTTTAAAAGATCAGTTGAGAAAACCTGCCTATCGTTAGATCAGATATGTTTAGTTTTGGTTTTCTAAATGAATGATATATCAGAAAGCCAATCTGTACTGCAGAGAAAACTTAGCTTTATCTTCTTTTCTGTGGTACTTAGTTTGAAAAGTCTTCCCTTTAAAACAAAACCATCTTATTGAAATCTACTGAGTGAGGTCAATATGCCGGTCTGCAATTTTCCAAATTACAGTTACCACATAATAATGGGTAGTATAGAAATGAGAAGCTTAGTCATCATCAGAAAGCATTTATTAAAAATATTTTAAAATATGCAGTTGAATAGCTTCATTTCCTTTGTTAGGTATTCATATTAAAATATGTACAAGATCTATGTACTATAAAAGTCTAAACATATATTATTGAAGATGATATTCATAAACTGATACATAAGTAAAGTACATACAAAGGGGAGAATGAACAGCATTAAACCAGTGTATGAATAGACTGTGAAGAGGAAAAAGGTCATCATTTAATGGGTTGTAGGGGGACTACCATGGGAATCCTAAATTCATCCAGGGCCGGGAAAACTTCTCTTGTGCTCCTCTGAGAAGGAAATCAAGGGAAGGGGTAATGCAATAGGTTCATATTCAGCGATGAAGAAACTGAGCTGCATTTACTTTCATTATTTTGCTTGTCCTCTGATAATAGGTGCTAACAAGTAGTGTTGCTGTTGTTAGTCACCATCAAGTAGATTCTGATTCATGGCGACCCATCTGCTCAGAGTAGAACTGCACCATAGGGTTTCCAAGGCCGTGACCCTTCAGAAGCAGATTGCCAAGCCTGTCTCCTGAGGCACCTTTGAGTGCATTCAAGCTAACAGTCTTTCAGCTGGTACTTGAGCACTTACCCATTTGTGCCCTCCAAGTGGCCAAGGAGGAGTAAATACAATGACTAAAAAGCTGTTGTTGTTGTTGTTGTTGTTGTTGTTGTTGTTGTTGTTGTTATTATGTGCTGTCGAGTTGGCCCTGGCTCATAGTGACCTCTCCTTGGGTTTCTGAGGCAGTATCACTACTTGAATAGATTGTCCAACCTTCCTTCCGAGGAGTGGCAGATGGGTTTGAACCGCCAGCCTTCTGGTGAGCAGTCAAGTGCTATAAATCTATAGCTTCAAAATCTTTAAGATTTTGTATGTAAGAATCATATGGAAGTTTATACTAAAACTCAGATTCCTAGGATCCACCTCAAAAAACTTGACTTCACTACATCTAGGGCAGAGCCCAGGAGTCTGCATTTTATCTAGTACTACAAGTGGTTATAACATATATAAATGCTCCAAAATCCACACTTTTAGGCTGCCCTAAATTACTAAGAGTTAAGGATAGCCACATGACACGTTTTTAAATATCTTTATATTTATCTCCTTTTTATAGTTTGTTCATTAAAGGATAGCAAGAGACAAGGTATTTTATTTAGTTTTTTTCTGAGATCTATCTCATTGTGCACCTGCAAGATAGTATATTGTTGCTTGTAATAGTGTATTACAATGGTGTCTATGAAACCATCTTAGCCCATAAGTAAAAGTTTGTCTTTCAGGCATTCTCAGCCATTTCACATGTTAACCCAGTTTCAGAAATTCTGACATTTGTACACTGTAGTATTGTTGAAAAGAGTTGTCACACTACCTACTCATTTTGCCCTTTCATGAACAACAAATTGACCCTATAAGGGGAAAATGTGATATTTGAGTGAAAACAGAAAGCCTTGTCTCTGCCAGGATTCTATTTTAGTTCTTAGCTTATTCAGTGAAACTCTACAACAGCTTTCATTATTAACTTGCATTCAATACTTATATTCCATTTTTTTCCCCTTGAATATCTTAATCTTTGGTTTGAATTTTGTTTACTGTGTCACTTATTGAACTTGCAAATTTTGAACAGATATGCAACTTGTGAATAATTACAATCTTAGTAGAATAACTGTTGTTCTGCTATTGGCACTTAGATTCTTAACTATTAGGAAAGTCTGGTGCTGTGAATGAAACATGGTATCCATGGCAACCTGCAATCAACATTCTAATTTATCAACACATTTAAAGATAGTTTATTTGTTTCAAGTTTAGAAAAACAATCTTGTTATTTAATTAGAGTGCAGGTAAAGGACAACTTGTTTTAATTTCTAGATCTTAAATGAAACAGTATTGTGTGTGTGTGTGCGTGCGCGTGCATGTGTATATGTGTGTTTAATGGTTATTGATAGGAGAAATACCCTTATATCTTAGTGTTTCTATCCTAAAAGATCTAGATCATTGAACTTCTTCATTCAAAATCTTTTGAAGATGTTCTTTTTGACAGATTTTGCTCGTGTAAGGATTACAAACAGTCATCCTTAGTAGAATCTCGAATATTTCCCTTTCTTCTTTTCTTAGATTGATAGCTATTTGGATTAAATTTGTTTACTACTTGTTTAATTTCTTTTCTTCTGATAACTACAGAAGATTAAAATGCTGAATAATTTTGAATAACCATATTGAAAACAAATTTTGCTGATCAAATAACATTTGCTTTCTTGGTGCCTAATTCCATAAACCTTGACACTACATTCACCCTACTTCATCTTTCTTAAAACAAATTTTTTTATAAACAGTTGTTAACGTAAAGATGGCAAGCTTTGACCAAAGACAAATTTTGACCAAAGGTTTGTGGAACCTTTTGAGTCCTAACAGCAGCGTTCTCGCGCAGGTTGGTGATGTCCACTAGAGGGCAGCACTGCATCTTGATCTGGCCGCGTTCAACTCTGCCGCCTTAGTGAGCAGCGTTTCAATGAAAAACAAATGCAGATCTCGGCTAATTTTTACACGGAAAGCAGATTTGGACATTTCAAAAATGACCAGACTGCACAAGTTACACCATTTTTTATTTGAGTTTTATTTAATGTCACCATTTCTAAGGCAATACCCTGTAATAGAACAGTTTTCCTAATGGGAATATTTAACTATTTCATGTAAAAATGAAAGAAAGGTTATTCTTGGTGATTTTCCTTCTGAGTTGGCAGTTTTATAAGGAATCAAGGCAGAAAGAATGGGGTAAGGATTTGTTTGTTTTACTATTTGGTTTTCGGGTGTTAACCTCCATTTACCTTACCCCACCAAAGAGACACCAAACATGCTCTGGATAACTAGAATGCTTTATGTCTTCTTTGAGAAAGTATACGTTTGGATTTTTTTTTTTTTTTTAAGCTTTTCTGATTAAAGCAAGAGAATGCATCACTGACCTGGGTATGAGAAGTATTTATTATACTATCTCTAAAGGTTAGAATACTGAACAGAAAGTTCTAAATTACAATGGTAGCTTATTTTTTGTTTTAACTTTATTCATCAGAATTTTAAAGGAAAACATTACAATATTATTGGATGCTTTTTATTAAATAATGGGGAAAACACTGCTTTCAATGAATTCTCTAAACTTGAATTACATTTAAATAGGTTTTTCTTTTCTTTTGCTATTCAGTAGTATAATGAGCTTAACTTTAAAACACAATTTTATAGTTAACAAGCCAAATAGGATTTTTTACACATTGTAAAATTTGTCTGCCTGTTTAAAATGTTCCATATTAACTTAAGGTGATATGGATTTCCGATTTTAAACCCTTTGGAAAGAATGCTCCAAATCATCCTACTTTGGCGTTTGATTTTAGGAGGCCCATTCAGACCAGTATTTCCTACATATAATCATTGTGCGACTTCGTTACACATTTGTCAACTTTGGACTAATTATTTCTATACAGCTAGGGCAGGGCACCGCATCTTGTGATCGTCTTTCTTACTAATAGGATTCTGTCTGCTTCAGCAGGCAGTAATTGAAGGCTTCATGTACAGAGTAGAAAAAAAAAAAAGTTTTAGCCTGAGTGGGCCATTGTCACAGCTTCTGGTAACCAGTAGAATAGAAAACACAAGAAAATTGAACTCAGAATAGAAAAATCAGAAACCAGGAAGGACCATCCAAGAGAAGAAAAGGCATGTCTTAGAGCTGGTGCATCAAGTGTAGCAAATCTGATGCAGCGTAAAAATCTTTATGTTTGTGAATACCCTGGAGATTGCTGCAGGCTCTCAGACAAATATTTTTAAATTCATTTTATATTATTAACATTTCCATTGTTAGGACCATTGAGTTGTAGTGTTTCTCTTCCTTTAAACAAAAGAGCTTTTTATGGTCCTTAGCCAGTTTCTCACATATCTAAAAAAGTATGATTTAAGTGCATGACAGAATAAATCCATGAATTGATAGGTAATATATTTTATTCACATTTCTCTTATTATTGACCTGTTTTCGTACTCCCGCCAATTATTGAGAGAAAATAACTTTTGTAGATGAGTGGTACAGACTTTCTTTTAGACTTGGCAACCAGCTTATTTTTTTTCCCCCTTACATTTTAAGAATTCTTATTATGTGTCAGATTAAATGTCAATTACTAAAGAAAATAAACAAAAGACATTTAATAAGATGTAATATAGATATATCAAGGCAGTTTTACCTTCCCATTTGGTGATACAAACGTGACTTCTTAGTGGTAGAATGAAATACAAAGCACCTAAATAGCATCCTTTAAGTGACATGGAGCCCGTAATACACAGGCAGTACGTTTTTAACTGTCTTCCCACTTATTCTCATTTGTGAGGTTGCTGATTTTCGAGGTTGATTGGGCTCCCAGTTGTCCCTCCCTCATGTTTCAGCTCCATTCAAGAAGGTTTGGTATTCTTCCTCGTACCTTCATTGCTTCTCTCCTGAGGAAGTATGTTTATGATGGGGGGGAGGGGCTTAACATTTTGAAAATCTTTAAAGGCAGAAATTAAAATGTGTTATGACAAAGTATCAAGTCAAGATACTCTGAATTACAGAATACTACAAAAGTCAATTACGGTATGTTTTAAAGGGAATAATCTTAAAGATTTTGGAATGAAATAAAGTACACATGTATTAGACTAACAGGAGAAGACTTAATCTATCTGTTGACTGATTAAAAACAAAGTAATAATGGTGCATTTTTGTATATATTAAGATAATGTGTGTGACCTGGAATCAGAATGCTTGGGTTCAAATTTCTGCTTAACTACTCAATGGCTGTGTAGCCCAGAGCGGATTCCTCAATTTCTACAGACCTCAGTTTTCTCATATATAGAATGGGATAATAATAGTACCTGCCTCTCACTGTCAAATATGGTAATACAAGTGAAGTATTTGCTACCTACTGTCAGACACACAGTACGCATTTAGTACATGGTAGCTGTTACTATCATGTTATTACCATGGAGATCTAAAACTTCAGATGCCTTCTGAAAAAGTTTTGTCACAATGAGATCTTAGTTTGAGACCAAGTATGGAGGTTCTTGTGTCAGCCATTAAATTGAGTGTAGCAGTATTTGACACAAGCTGTCTTTATAATCAATGTTTCATATAGCCAACAGCTAGCTGTTGGTCATTTATTAATGAATATTCTGTCCACAAGTATCTTTTAAATGTGTGTTAAAGCATAGCCTGTGTGAGAGTTAAATGATTATTAAATTTGGGGGGTGGCTTTTGCTTAACATGGACCAAAACAAGCCGATTGTAATCATACTGTGTTCCAATTAAATACATCCTTTTTGAACTGTGAAATGAGAATGTCAGAACATCTGATCTTCTCGTCTTCTGGTTTAAAACATTGCTTCCACCATTTGTGCCCACTAGAACATAGAGACCTAGTTAAAAAAGCAGTAGCTTTTACACCAGCTAACAGGTTTATTCCTGGAATGATTTGCTTAGCATGTTTCTGCTTCACTGTAAGCAAATGCCTCTTTTCTTTCATGCCCCTATTCTTTACAGTATTAAGAATTTTGTGGGAAATGCATTTCAAAAACATGTGCAAGAAACAACTTTAACCTCTTTAAACATACTGACACCAGAATTGACATTTGTCTCCACTGAGTGGATATGACTGTATTAGCTCTGAGTTTATAATAGAAAAGAGGTTAAAAAAAAACCTTCCTTGGGGCTATGCAACCCTGAAATTCAAACAACAGTGTTTTTGTATTCCTATTCAAACATAATCTCTTCCTTTTGGTCCCAAGGCACAAGTGTTAAGTAAATAAAAGGACTAATAGGACTTGCTTATGTAATTATAACCCTGTCAGGAATAGGGACCTTTGTTGAAATATTTGTTGAATGAATTACACGGAGGGAATGACCAGATCTGTGGGAAAAGTTGCATAGATGAATGGGATAAGAACGCCACCAAGTATCATTTGGGGCTGATTTAAGAGAAATATAGAAACGGGACTCTGCTATGAAGCAGAAGAACCTCAAAAATTTAGACAAAAGAAATGCATAAACCTGCAAGGGGCAATAGAAAGGCCATTCCAGGGCTGGTGAGCCTTGTGTTCTCTCAGAAATGAAATTAAGGTGCCCGCTCCTGATCTCTTGTGTGTAACTCTGAAAAGCAGGTTGGTATAAAAGCTCTTGTGAAACATTGATACGATTTTTATTCTTAAGCTGGCTACTTAAAACTGCTTCAAAAGTAGGAACACTTTTCTGTCTGAGTCCTTACTGAGTCTTCAGCATGTTTGTAGAGAGTAGCTTTCCAACATAATATCCAAGTAAATGACTAGCAAGGTTCCTAACACATTGTCAGCAAACCATTAGTTAGCATTTTAAAATACAACTTAAAGGTGTTGGTAATGTTTTTAAATGAGTAGAATTAGCATATATGTTTTACTTTTGATGCATTATTCTAATTATTGTTGGGGAAACTGATTTTCATGATTCTATTTAGGCCACAAAATGACTTGTTAGACTTGAAAAAAAGAACCTAATGTGTTATGAGATCTTGATGTCATTTAAAAAAAAAAAAAAATCCTCAAAAAAGAAATTACTTTTCATTTAAAGAGAATCTGCTTCCTGCTTAAGTGGCTAATATTTTAATTAAGTAAGGAGTGAAGTTTTTCTGAGTGTCTCCTGATAAACTCCCTCTTTTATGTTGATGGTAATTAAACAGATCCCTGAGGACGCGGTGGGCTCTGTGCAGGGCCCATGCTAATTGTCAGACATGAGACACTGACCAGTTGGTTTGCTCTTGAATAGTCCACAGCGTGCTGTCAGCACAGCAGTTTTATTTGTATGTATTGTGAGCTGTTGTCAGGGCTAACTGGGTGCCATTGTGGCTGAAGATGTTGCGCAAATTGAGGCAGATGGCTCAGATTCAGACACGTGTCATACAGAAAGGGGAAAGGGGATTGGCCCTGGAAAGTGGGGTCACAGCAGGTCACAGACCTGCTCTACACTTGTTAGTGTTTTCAAAAGCTCATGTGCAGCAACTTTGTTTTTCTCCAATCATCCTTGCAATCAAACTCCCTCCCTAAAAAAAAGATGTGGAACACACTCCATGTGGAAAATGGAGGCCTAGCAGGTTACCCATCATCTCCCCTCATGTCTCTGGGGCTTGACTGTACATGCAGAATGAATTAGCAGGATTGACAGAAGTTCATTGTGCCTCCAACGGCTTTTCAGTCAATTGCAGTGCTTAAAAGGCTAGTTTTGCTTTTAATTCCATGTAATTAGTAGGTTCTTCATGTCTTGGAATTTAGTAATGGAGCATTAGACCTGAAGTTTCCTCTATTACATTCTAAAGCAAAAAGAAAGTGGGGGGCGGGAGGGGGGGCAACAGGATCTAATGTTCTGAACATTAGAAAGGGACATGTGATGTTGCACTTGGCTATCACATGATTTCGTTGCATGTCATCCACATTAGAGATGGAGTTTGAATATTTTAACATGAATGAATTCATTGAAACTTAATAAGAGTTTTATAATATACATAAAATTATCTAACTTCTTGCATAATCATTTTCAGATAGGAGGAATTAAAATTTCAAGCTCTTTGAGAAAGGTACCTTTTCTTAACATATCTTAAAAACAAAAATGTAGTGGTTCAATTTAAATGACCCTATGCATGGTAAAATATTAACTAGCAAAATGAATGTTCCCCAATATATTGTAATGGAGAATTATTCACTTGCATCCCTTGTTCAGACTAATAAGCAAACTAGATTTCTCTTTTCTTGTTCTGTTTTAAAGATGCACTAAAATTACCTGCTTGTGGTAAGCATGGTGCTGGGCAGTTTATTGATTTTTCAGAAAAATGCTTGGCTTTGGGTTTTTGGCAGTAGGGAACCTATAATAAATTATTTCATTTGAAGGAAAAAAGTTTTTTTAAACCTATTTGAATTTATGTTGTCTCCTTTTTCCTTCCTCATGATAAAAGGTCTCTCTCTTGTTCTCTTTTTTTTTTTCCTCTCCCTCCCTCTCTCTCTCTCTCTCTCTCT
>NW_006921694.1:2376378-2428850 GCF_000298275.1 Orycteropus afer afer | reverse complement strand
TCTCTCTCTCTCTCTCTCTCTCTCTCTCTCTCTCTCGCTCCTTCTTCCAGGTTTGCAGCTAAAACTGTGCACAGTGGGTCATTGATGCTAGTCACAGTGGAACTGAAGGAAGGCTCTACAGCACAGCTTATCATAAACACTGAGAAAACTGTGATTGGTTCTGTTCTGCTGCGGGAGCTGAAGCCTGTCCTGTCCCAGGGGTAACCTGCTTACATCTGGACTTCAGAATCTGGCACACAGCACAAGTGCCTGGCATCCACTGCCACTGCCTTTCATTTATAATAATAGCCCTTCCATCTGGCAATGGGGGAAGAATACACTCTTGACATTCTTGTCTCCTGCTTTAGAATGCTAGTGTGTATCTATCATGTATGCAATACTTTCCCCCTTTTCGCCTTGCTAACCAAAGAACACACATTTTACTGTCACTTATCACACTCTTGAATCCATGTGGCATTTTCTCTGTGCTGCTGCTGCCTGTGGCCTTCTTACCTTTCTTGTCTTTCTCAACAGTGATGGACATGAATTGGACATCTCAAGTTCATTAGAAATCATCTTCCCTTCAGCAGTAAGCAGAAATGAGCACAGTCCGGCCTTTCCACTTGGTTGTGAGAAAGGGGCAACATACTTTCAGAATTAAGTGCATCAACAACGAGGTCTCTGAAAAATTTTGTTCTATGAATTTCCCGGTATCATAATTGATTATTGACAACTCTCGTCATGAAATTATTGCTGAATAAGATAAATAAACTACCATATGAATCGCATTTGTCTTTGCATTTTTACAGGGCAGCTATTTATGATCTTGAAGTTTGTATGCTGAGGAGTTTTTCATTCTAAAGTAAACATTTTGAGTGTTGGTTTATGCAGAGCAGCAGTGGGATTTAGTGAAAGGAGAACCACTTTCAAACCAGGCAGACTTTGTAATTGTGTTATAGAAGTAGTTAACTTCAAGGGAAAAAATAATTGGTATGCTTAATAACAACAACAAAAAAGCTCTTTGTGTTGCAAACTAAAATGTCTCCTGCCATGCAATTTTGTTCTATTTTAATAGAAATCTGATTACAAGGCCTATTACACCTGCTAAATAAATCCTGTGAATCTCATTGTTCCTTTACAAATCTTGTCCAACTTTGATGGACTGAAACGCATTTGAAAACCAACTACTTACTATATACTATAAACATAATTATAGAAAATTTGAAGGCTAGTTATGTGATCAACATATTAGCATTTCTCCCTAGAGGCATTTATTTTATCTGCTAACCTAGTCTAGTTACAGTTTTTATTAAGATTGTTCTGTAATCAGAAAACCTATTTCCTAATACTTTTATATCTTGTTAAAACAGTTGAAATTGTATTTACATTTTTGATACAGAGTTACGGGCTTTAAAATAATGTATGCTAGCCAGTTCCCTTTGTATCGAGCCTCATAAATAAGGGTAAAACTAGTAAAAAGAGAATATCCATTGATTGAAATATGGTCAGACATACATAGAGGAGGAAAAAAGAAAAACAGAAAGAAACATTTGTGGGACATAGATATTGAAAAGGACAAAACAGCCTGTGGAAAATTACTTAAATTTTCAAGCTTGAGAACTGGAAAGAGCAAACAAGATGGTTAAATTTTCCTGCTGCTGGAATACAGCAATGAATGTAAATGGAGAAAAGTATGACCCTAACAGCCATAGTTTTGCCTCACTCGGAAGCCTTGTCTTCTGATATCCAGAAGGACCTTTGCAGTTGTATCCCATCGGCATTTCCAGTGAAACCCTTTTTCTCAGGGCTCCGTAACTTTGGATTTTTAAGTCAATTACCTTTTGAAATGTTAAACAGAATTTGACAGACTAAATACCTGTTTCTGGAAAAAAACAGTCTTACAGTGCTGCCATCAAGGCAAAGGGAAAAGTGTGTGCCATGATGTAGAGAGGTTTTTATTTTCCTTGAGTTAAAGCACTCATCTTTAAAATCAGGTCCCGTGTTACTATGGGTTTTTTAAACTAAGGGAATGTCAGCAAGATTTTACTTGTTAATAATATTTTTGACTGCTAACTTTCAAAGTCTAAGTCTATATTAAGTCAGTAATATCATGTGCTACCAGTTGAAACCATTTTAACATCCATAGCTTGATAACATTAAAATATTTTTTTATGAAAATGAAATTAGAAAAATGGCCATAGTTCTACCTTTAGAGTTTGGTAAGGATTTTGGGTTCTTTCTTTCTTTCTTTCTTTCGTACAGTGATTCAGAATTCCTTGCCTCATATTTCCTTTAACTTTATCATAATCCATGATTATCTTGAAATTGTTCCATTGAGTCGAGTTAGTCAATGTTGGATTCTTAATTCTAGCTATATTTTTTCATTTTAATGTTCACTTAATGGGACATTTTATGTACACCGATCTTGAAGAATGGCTCTCATAGTATATTTCAGACTGAGCCTCATTTTTGTATTGCAGTATACTTGCTTTATTTATTATAAGAAAAAGATAATATATTTTATTTTGAAGAAGCTATAACAATGAACTTACCAAACTAACCTGCTATATACTTGCCCTTCCCAATAACTATTTACAAACATTTTAATAACTCTATAATAGTTTATGAGAACAATTTGCCCTTGTCTTCTGCATTTTATTGTTAAAAATTTAGATGTTATGTTAGAGAAGATTAAAAATCCAAAAGAGTAATAAGGTAAATGGAGGTTTAAAATTTAAAAGGAAAAAGTTAGACCAGCTAGAGGAAAACCTAAGCTGGGTCCCCTTCTTTGTTCCCTTTCTGTAATCTCTGACCTTGTAGGGAACTTTGCTTAAAGGGGGGAACCCTCTTCTCACATAATGGGTGGGGAAGGAAGAGCCCTATGTTATGACACAAAATTAACAGATACATATACTATTCCTTTTCCATTTAAGGGCTGCATCCAGTGTGGAAAAAGTGTGTTAAGCATTGTCCAAGGGTATGCTACCATATGATAAGCTGTATACCACCATCACCACCACCACCCCCCCAAGAAACCTGCAATCAGATTGGCAATAAACAGAGAAATGGCAAAGTGGACCTGGTCTGCAAACAGGTTTTGCTTACATACTAATACAGACTCACCACCTCCACCACCCTTCTCCTCACAGCAGACTGGTCAACCATCTGCTTTTCTTCCATCAATTGGAGGGTGGTTAATTGAAAGACAATTATTTTTTTGTAGTACCTGCTCATCTTTTTTAATCCTCTTCTTCCTTCCTTCTGCCTTCTAGGAAAGTATTCATTTAGTTGTATCAAATGCAGTTTTTTGGGAAATCTTCAAAAAAGGGAGATGGAAGCTTTATGAAGATTCAGGAAAGACTCTTCTGGTCATCCAAGGCTTATTTTTCTATTAAACACAAATTCTATGATCTAAGACTATGAATACTTTGGGAGCTCTGGTAGCATAGTGGCTAAGACACTTGCCTGCTAACCAGACGGCTGGCGGTTCAAACCCACCAGCCACTCCTCGGAAGGAAGGTTGGGCAATCCTACTTCCGTAGTGATACTGCCTCGGAAACCCAAGGAAGGGTCGCTATGAGTCGGGGCCGACTCGAGGGCACATAACAACAACAACAACAAATGAATACTTTACTCTTTTCCTATTTTTTGTTAACAAGTTTTTTCTACCACTTTTCAGTTATGTTATGGGGTAAGCAAGGTGTTGCGATCTAATCTGGGAAGTAAACACCATATTCAATTGTTTTCTGAGGGAAAATGTTTTAGGTTCTATGTGATCACTTCACCAACAGACAGAATGTAGCTATTTGAGAGCTGAGATTGTGAGAAATGTGAAACAGCCACAATAAATGCTGTTGGGTTTGAGGGAGAAGTGGTCACTGTGCCAGAGAGAGAGGTCTGAGGTTTAAGTGAGGCAATAAAGCTGTCTGGATCTGAAAAGTGGAGTGGCATTCAGAAAGAGAAGAGAGAGTTTCCAAGAGTAGAAACTGAGGCTGTATCTTAATGTGCTTTTAAAATACCTTTGAACAGAAAGCAACGAAGGCCACAAACTAGAAGGTGATATGTCCCCTTCCTCTCCTTGTCCTCCCTCCCCTCTCACATTCCCACTCCCTAACCACCCCCAAAACTCCACCTCCAGGACCTGTGATAGATTAGAGAAGAAATGAATGGCTGAGCTATTATGGAGGGCAATATGCTGCACTTGGAAGCAGTGTGGAAGCAGAAGAAACGGTTGGAAACCATTGATCGAGAGGTCAAGAGGAACCGGGCTTGTTGGTTTTAGTCTTCTGCTTGTAAGCCAACTTTAAATACTTCTTTGGAGATTTTAGGTATCTCTTAGTCTCTGGCTGGTTCCAAAATTAGTCCTTTTGGACTTCCAGTCAAGTAGCTAAAGATTATTAAATGCCATTAGTGTCTATTCACTAGTTGGGTGATTGTGAGTTGAGGTGATTATAAACATCTCATCTCCCCTCATATTTATCTTTTTCTGGAGCCAGTATTACGTGCATAGTTACTTGTACATCTTATTCCTGCATAGTTCAGTAAATATGTACACCAAAGACCCCCAAATGCTCAGATCTCAAATATGGAATTATTACAGTTCACTCAAATTTATCTTTCATCTACAAACTTGAGGGCCCGGGACACCAAAGATCCAGGCATAAATCTAGTAAAATCCTTATTCTGAGATGTAGAAATATAGAGAAAACTGACCGATGGATAATTCTGCCAACGGACTCACCCTTGTCAGGCCTTGGTACATGGGCACTTGGAGAAAAGAGGGAAACCTCAGCTTCTCCACCATTCTCCTTTACTGTCCTGAGACACCAGGGTCAGGGGCAAGAGTTGTCAAGAGGAAAGTATCACTATGTAGAAGGAGGGCTGGGAAAGTGGAGGAGATTAATTTTCTCAAATTGTACCCCAACCAAGATTGTGATTTTAACCCCCGTGGAAGACCATCTTCTTCCCTCGCCCATTTAAGAACCTTTTTTTTTTTAAGCAGTGTGATGAATGAGGGACTAACGATAAGATCAGCCATCTAATGGACAACAGTGCAGAGTTGTTAAGACTTTGGCCTACAAAAAGAAAAATATTAAATTCTGCTTTTGCAAAGAAATTAAGGAAAGTTTTATGAAGATAGCCCCTTCAGCCTAAATTTAAACACCCATTTCTATTGAGTTCATTTTTCTGATGCTTACAGTAGTCCCCTTTGTCTGTAAACTGTGTGTGAAATTAGGAGTGGCAACAGAGAGTAAGGGGGGACCATAGGCATGCCACCAAGGGGAGGCTAATGCAGAAGTTTGGGGAAAAAACAAATATCCTCCCAGCCGAAGGCTTCATTCTTGATCCTTAAAAACTGAAGACACTAGCACCACACTGAAATCCCCATCACCCCAGGACTCTCTTGCAAGGACCCCAGAGTCTTCCTTTTGCTCAAGCTTCATCTAAACCAGAGGCCCCAAATAAAAATATTTTTTAAACAAAGTTATAGACGGCTCCGTTTTCTAATTGAAAGTAATTATGGTTTCTGTTCTGTGGTGTAATTACCTAAAAAAATGTTATTTGATGATTAAGATTCTGCAGTGAATTGTGTTCTTTGGGCTCTTGCACCATGCCTCCATCAGGGACTTGGTTGCAGCGGTGTGCAGCTGCTGGAGTTGATTTACAGTGCTGCGGCTGTGGCTGGTCATAAATAAATCCTCTTATATAGTTGTTATGAACACCTGTTAGATCATCTGTCAGCAAAGCGCTGTTCACATTTATCATGGTGCGGTAGTTATTTTACCTCAATCCATTTCCAACTGACTCAGCCTCCATCGCTGGGTTACTATTACCACACCATAATCGCTCGTTCCCACTCCATGTTACAACTTGCAGATAAAAGATTTCACTACTTGGCCAAATTTCATAAATAAAGGAGCAGTTCAGTGCAGTAAAAGTTTATTTTTGTCATCATTTGTCACCCCATTATTCTATAAATCAAACGAAATAGCACTATTGCCAGCTCAGGCGTTGCTGTCAGCCTTAGGCATGGAAATGGTCCGTTTCTTCCTTTTAGATGAGATGACATGTCTTTCAGACTTAACTGGCTTATGGCTTTGTTTCACCCATTTTATTTTATTACCCCTTCAGAAAAATCCTTGGGGAACAGAAAGACTAAAGGAGTGAAATGGAAACAGAAAACACAGGCTAGCACGCTCCTTAGCTGAGTGATCCACGTCCTCCCCACACTCAGGCACGAGACACTGCCCATTCCACCCCCCACCTGCACACTGCATCCTTGACTGGGAATGCTTTTCATAAACTTCCAAGGGGGTTATAGTTTCTGTTTGGGAAAGGCCATTATGATCCGGAGTTACAGATATTGAAATACCTGATGTATATCCCCAGAAGTCTCAATATGACAGGCTTTATGTAAAGGAAAGACTAACTGGTTTCTTTTTCTAAAATGCATATTAATGGCTCTGAAGTTTTGAAAGGGAATGGTCACTCCCAGAGAGTGACTTACACCTGGAAGTATGTCAACTGTAGAGCTCTGGAGGAAGAGTCAAGATTTATTACCATAGTCGGGAACTCTGTCTCAGGCATAAGTCTGAGGAAGGCAATGTCCCTTGGTTAAAAGGAAGAGGACAGAAAAAGCTAAAGGGATGGGGTAATAGCAAAGGCTTTATAGTTGATATTATACTTCCGAGTTGGTTCTAATTCAAGTTACATTCTTCATAGTCATTATGTAGCTCATAAATTCAATAAAGTGTTTTACTGTTACCATAAAAATGACAGGAGGGGGGTTTTATGTTGTAAGTTTCGTTAGTTGCTCTTCCTGTTTTATGTTGAAGTTCTCAGGCCATTATGTCATTAAACTCCTTGGAGTTTGAAGGGCTCTGGCCCCTCCGTTTCTTCCTTTTCACACACGTGGACAGGCCAAATGTGAGGCCTGCCTGGGTCAGGCCACCAAACACTCAGAGCCAACTGACTGTTGGTGCCAGGAAGGCAGAGTGGTTTGTGTCTATTATTTCATGAGAAGCATTTTAATCTGTAAAGTCGTATAGGGAGGTGTAGAAAGGTCTGAGGAGCAGGCAGCTTTAGGCAGGCTGCTCCAGGAGGTCCACAAGTTCACACTAGGCAGAGGGCTTTGTCTCAGGAGGAAAAGGACTTGCTAGATGGGTTGTAGCTAGCTCAGGGCTCTGTGGACCCAGGAACTGTATTCTGCATCAACAGGGTTTGTCTTGGCACCAGATCCTTTGCTAACTCCTTAACCTTCACATAGCTCTAAGTCCTTGATCAAGTTCTAAGCAGGTCAAGAGAGTTGGAATCTTCTCCGTTTTGTGAAAAGAAACAGCACTGTTTTGGGCTGTTTCCTTTGGTTCCAAAAGCAAATGGCATATCTGCTTTAGGAAACTTTGCTTCCTCCAGATGTTTGTTTTGAACAGAATATCCACATGGAAACAGCAACTACTAATTCTCTGGCCAGAGTGCATCAGGGCCTTAATCTAAAGCCTCCCATCCATCCAGCTGTCTGGCATTTGCTATTATAGGGCACCAACAGAGAAATGAGGCTGTGGCTTTATCACTGCACCCTGGGTGACAACTTGATTTTCTGCTTTCACCGCAGGCAGCAGCAGCCCAACATGATGGGGCTGTTAATTTGTGCATTTCATGGTGTCTGGGGAGGGGGGTTGCTGGGAGAGGAGGTTTCAGGGGGAAGGGAATGGAGCATGTCCCAGCCGCGGAAGCACCTGTCTGCATTGACGGCACAGAGCACTTCTTATTAGCGTGCAGGTCTCTAAATGCAGCCCGGGGATGACAGCCTGGCATCCCAGCACCCACACACTGTGACAGGCGCCGGCAGCCGGTCCCATTGTTTGCCCTTGATGAGCATGTCATTAATGGAAATGGAAGAAAGTGAGGGCCACATCAGTATTCAAATAGCCTCTATTCTCTCTGCCATTCACCCGGCTGGCTCAGCCTGCTGCAGATTTCCTTCTGCAGGCGTCTTTTAGACTTTAAAAAAAAAAAAAAATATTCCCATTGCATACAAATCCTTTCCATGTTGTTGCTGGTTTCTTCCAATCCTATGTTTACACCCACCTCTTTAGAATGGCTTTAGCTAGATCAAGGGTTTTTGTGTATTGCAAAGGTCTCATTAGCCAGTGCCTGCTGTTTGTAGTCTAGAAAATGCAGGTTACTACTCCATGGAACCAACCTATATCCTGTGCCTCCTGAATCTGGCCTCTGCTCTGGGAGGTGCTGGCTGCTTTGGCCACCATTCTTAGAAATACCTGGTAGAGCTGGGTAGCACTGAATTTAGGGAATCTGACTTCCCCAAGAGTGGCTTACGTGGCAGTGTTTCTCTTTCTCAAGCTTAGTAAATTAAAGAGAAGTTACAGAAAGCACCCAGGAGTGTGGATCGCACATGATTATTTACAGCCAAGTGGAGAGTGACTGGATCCTAAATGCATGTTTCCGTCCCTCAGACCCTGTGTTGGTCTGTTTGCTTAATAATGTAATTAGTGCTCAGAGGGAGAATATTGACGCTGCTGCCAGCAGTCATTGCTCTTCCGTGCATTTCCAACCCATTCCTGTTGCCCGTTTGGCTTTTGCATTGCCTGGTTTGGTGGCTTCAACTGTGTGCATATACCCTTACTCCTTCCCACATATCCTCAGAGCCCCCTCTCCTAATATCTGCCACCAGCTCTACGTCCCCCCACACACACACTACCTAGTTCCACATTTCCAAGGTTCATGTCTTATACATTCAGATAGAATATTCCTTGATGAAGGCAGCAATGAAAAGACCACTTCTAATTTCTTTCTGACCTTTTAGTAAGGTCAGAAGAACTGCTTGCTGCGCGTTTCCCTAGCAGTGTCCCTCATCTGGTATTAATCTGTCAGTGGCCTGGGCCCCGACTCCCTAGGACACCACCCATCTTCTCACAGGATCATGCTGGAGGCTGAAAATCCTGCCAACGCCATTGCTCTATGCCTGGAAGTGGAACTCGGGCTTGTCCCTCAGCCCTTCGATGTTACTGTCTTATCCCCTCCTGAGATGAACAAAGGAAATATTATTTAACTATTTTCCCTTCAGAACACAAAACTCTTTGAAAAGGTGCCAAATCTTTGTATTTAAATAATGCCATCTCCTGTTAGAGACTTGGAAGGTCCCTGTGGGGCACAAATAGTTAAGCTACTAGCTGAAACATTGGTGGTTCAAACCCACCCGAAAGGTGCCTCGAAAGACAGCCTTGGTGATCAGCTTCCAAAGAGTCACAGCCTTGAAAGCCCTGGTGGGCAGTTCTACTCTGCACACATGGGGTTGCCGTGAGTCAGAACCGCCTCAGTGGCCAATAACAAAAATTAGAGGCACCATGCTGTGGTCTGCCAGACGGAGCTTCCATAGAACTGTTCCTACCCTGGTATTATGGCCCCTCTCTGGGTTTGGGAGATCAGAGAGCACATTTTCTTGGATGTTTATCTGAAAACCTACAAAATCCCCCAGTCCTTCTCCAGTAGAAGCCCAGAGGAATGATTATGGCTTAAAAAGCCAAGTCGTAAATCGGGCTTGCTCTACTCACTTGCTTTGTAGCTGAGGGAATCCACTGAGGGCAGTTTAAAAGGAAAAGAAACAGGCTGAGAGAAAAAAAAAAAAAAAAAAGCTCAGTGCTTTTTTAGGCTTCGTGTCAGAGTGATGGAAAATAATTTTCACATTTGATTAATTATTAAGAGATCTATTTAATAAAATATAGAGATGGCATTTTGTCTCTCTGCAATCGTTAACATGACCCAGGACCCCTATTTTGGAAGTGAACAAAAAAGCTATTGAGGTATAACAATAAATTTTGTCCCCAAGGGTTTGTGCAAGAGTGGCCACAGGGCTGTCCTGACAGATTTAAGGCAGAAACCCCACAGCTGACACTGAAATGTGTCAAATCCAGTGGATTCTCTTGGCAGGTCGCAGTCGCCAACCTCACTCAGATTTGTGAATAAAGCGAAATCATTGACCTAGAAAGAAACTGCATACTGGCGAGGGGTTTTTCCTTCTTTTATGTTTTTGGGAAATTATTTCCCTACAACATAGGTTCAAAGTGCTTTATATTCTTGGTAGCCTGCTTACTTCAGATGAAGAAAGTCATCAAGGAATTTGTTTTTCCTCTTTTCCAAATAAACTGTCTTCATAAGCTCATGAGTTCTCGGCCTATGACTGTATTTCTTTTATTGGCATTTGAATAGGCATAGCTAAGTCTTAGGAGGAAATCTGCTATTTGAAGGAATTGGACTGTTTTGTTTTCCTGGGAAGAAGAATGTCAATTTATCTGTGAGGTTAGTGTGATGAGTTTATTTTGTTCCAACTTGTGAATTCAAAATAATTTAAAGGCAGCCTTTATAATTAGTTATGTGAATGTGCACATTCATTAAAATAATTTGAATAAACATTTCAAAGTTTGGGTTTTTGTGCACTTTGATTTGTCATTCGATTTCAACTATTTGTTACGCTTGCCAGACGAGGCAGCAAGAAGCAATCATAGTTGGTCCTGGAGCTGGTCAGCGTGACGCTGCTGTGTTCCCGCCACACACTCGGCCTAGTGCTATGTTTGCAAGGTTCACATCTTTTACATTCAGGTGGGATGTTCCTCTAGTGAAGGCAGCAATGAAAGACCACCTCTAATTTCTCCCTGACCTTTAGTAGGAAAGGACAAGTTCTCCCCTGTGTGGGGGCACTCAGCAGTGTGGAACTCACACTGCGCCACATGGGGTAGAAATGGAGTCACCTGCATCTCCCTCCCAGTTCAGCCCCACAGCGCAGCCACAAAATGGCCTGTGCTGGTGCCTCTTCAGCCTGTGGCGGCGTTTCCCAACCTCCTTCTCCCACCATTGCCTACCTACTTTGAAGAAACATTCATCAAACACTCTGGAAGGTATTTCAAGCTATTCCTCTGCAATTATTTCCTCTCCCCCACATTATCCACACTCACAACCAAAAGCAATAACATGACAGAATTGTGGTGGTGATATGTGGAGGGATGTTGGGGAATGGGGCAATGTGATCTTTCACATGGATACTGATCCCCATACCTTTCACCTCCGAATGCTGCTGGGGGCCTGATATGGGGAGCCTGGCCATATCCCTCAGCCCTTCATTACCTACGGCCATAGCAACACCCACTGAGTTTCCGAGGTGGTAAATCTTTACAGAAATTGATTGCCCCATCTTCCTTCTGCAGAGTAGCTGGTGAGATTGAACAGCCAACCTTCTGGTCAGCAGTCAAATGCCTTAGGCACTCTGCCACCATAACTCCTTGCACTGTAACTCATGGCTGTGTAAAAACCAGTTGGCATGGAGTTGTTTTGGACTCCTATCAACCCATCTGTGACTCCAGAGAGTATTCAAGGGCTGATCTTTTTGGATTGCCAGGCCTTGGCTAAAGCACTTGACTGCTAACCAGAAGGCTGGCGGTTCAAACCCACCAGCCACTCCTCGGAAGGAAGGTTGGGCAATCCTACTTCCCTAGTGATACTGCCTCGGAAACCCAAGGAGGGGTCGCTATGAGTCGGGGCCGACTCGACGGCACATAACAACAACAGGCCTTTAGTCCGGAAGGAAGGTTTGGCAATCTACTTCTGTAATGATACCATCTCGGAAACCCAAGGAGGGTTGCTATGAGTCAGGGCTGACTCGATGGCAAAATAACAACAACAACAACAAAGAGGCCTTTCATCCAAGGCACCTCTGGGCAGAATTGAACCTGCTTTCAGTTGGCACCACTTAAGGACTTGGTACTTTGTACCAAGACAAGCACATGTGTCATTCTTCTCTCTGGTCCCCAAAAAAGCAGAAAGATTCACCAAAAGGTCCAGTAATGAATGGGGAGAAAATACTAAAATCTACGTTTAACTTTGTTATCTCATGCTTTCCAAAGTTTTATTTTTGTATCTTTTTATAATGTACTTAATGTATTGGTGCAGGACAGTAACGTATACATAATTAGTGAGTCATGTGTGTAAGTAATAACTCATAAACAGGGATGTTGTTGTGTGCTGCGTTCCCGACACACACTCGGCCTAGTCCATTCTGACTCACAAGGACCCCACGTGACAGAGCAGCACTGCCTCAGAGGGTTTTCTTGGCTGCCATCTCTATGGGAATAGATTACCATGTCTTTCTCCCACAGATTGGCTGGGTGGGTTCTAACTGCCATCCGTGCATTTGACAGTTGAGCACTTCAACATTGATACATGTATAAAATATGTTGATCCAATCAATCATATGTATATCGTTTACAAATAATATACACATTGGAATCTACTCAATCAAAACCATCTGAAGACCACAGGGCTGCAATGTAGTTCCCAGCATGCACTGCTCTGTGCTGTTAAAATGTTGTTAGATGCCATCGAGTTGGTTCCATATCATAGCAACCCCATGTACAACAGAACGAAGCACTTCCCGGCCCTGCACCATTCTCACAATCCTTGCTGTACTTGAGCCCATCATTGCAGCCACTGTGTCAATCCACCCCATTGAAGGTCTTCTTCTTCTTCACTGACCCTCTACTTTACCAAGCATGATGTACATCTCCAGGGGCTGATCCCTCCTGATAACACGGCCAAAGTATATGAGACAAAGTCTAGCCATCCTTGCTTGTAAGGAGCATTCTGGCTGCGGACAGATTTGTTCTTTCTTCTGGTAGCCCATGTTCAATAATCTTCACCAACACCGTAATTCAAAGGCATCGCTTCTTTGGTCTTACTTACATTCATTGTCCAGCTTTCACATGGATATGAGGCGATTGAAAATACCATGGCTTGGGTCTAGTGTACCTTAGTCCTCAAGGTGACATCTTGGCTTTTTAACATTTTAAAGAGGCCTTTTGCAGATTTGCCCAATGCAAATAAAATACAGTACCCAAAATGCTATTCTAAGCACCTGGTTATATTCTCCAGAACTGTGGTTTGGGAAGAGTAGGCAGAGAGACCTACATCTCCCCAGATGCCAGGAAGCATTTCATCTTCCCAGACAGTAATAAGACTTATCTTGGCCCCCACCACCCTTCAACCCTTTTTCCTCAGGGCCATTTGGAGAACATTCAGTGTTCAGTCACCTTAACAAAGGAGCACAAGGAGGAGGGAGTTACCTTCCTGAGCAAGTTCACCATGCGGGGACTAATTACAGCCCACTTCAGAGAAGTTGGGAGGCAGGGCACCAAAGCCACACACTCTCTGTTGGATGGAGGAAGGAGGGGGCCATGGAGAGGATGGAATGGCATCTGGATCCATCTCATTAGTAGTGAGGAATGACTCATGATTCACAAAAGGTCATTGCCTACTGAGGTAGATAAATTACCTATAAGCCTTCAGCAGAGTTGCAGGACCTATTTGGTAAGGAAGTTTTCATTAAATCAAACATTTTATGGCTTCTATTTTGTTGCATAAGAAAAGGGAAATAATTAGTAATTGACAAAGTAAGTACAGGGAATAAAAAAGTGTAATGTTATTCTAATAGGCCTTGTCTTGGTCTTTAACTTTTCACTTGCAAGCAGCATTATTTTTTAACTCAGATGTATAAAAATCATCCACACTGAGAATGTGGAACCAATTGCAGTTAAACAATTGAGAGAAGCACTAACCAATAATGGGATAGACTTTAAAATGCCATAAATATCGTTCCTTTTTATTGTGTTTGATTTTTGACGATTCCCATAACCATTGGTTAAAATTAAATAGACATGTTCTTAGGTATTATTCAAATGCATCTTTGTGCTAAACTGTATAAAGCAAAATACACACATTTACCCCAAAATTATCTGTCAAATGAGTCCCTCAGATAGGTCCCTATTTTTCTATTGACATTTCCATCTTGGGAGACCCCCACATTATAAATATAGTAACACTAAATTTAAGATTTCTCTCAGGGTGAATTTAACATACCCTATTATGTTATTGCTAGTTTATAAATTAGGCAGATTATCATGTATTGGAACCTTTCAGTCAGTGAAATGTTTACTCCCTGGTATTCACTGGCCACAGATTTCTTTTTCACGGGATTCCTGCAGTTCTACGCCAATCAAAACTGTTCTGGAGAGGATCTGTGTGCCAGTGAGATTCACAGGCTACAAGCAGTAAAAGATAAACAAAGATACATGTAAAAGAGCTACGTGGAAAAGGAATATGCTTTTCACGTGTACTATATAAAATTATTTAAAATTGTATAAATTACACTGACTCTGGTGGCATAGTGCCTAAGGCATTTGACTGCTAACCAGAAGACTGGAGGTTCAAACCCACCAGCCACTCCTTGGAAGGAAGACTGGGCAATCTACTTCCGGAGTGATACCGCTTCAGATTTCTTTGCTACTCATAAGGAATCTGTACCTTGACCAGGAGGCTGTCATTCGAACAGAACAAGGGGACACTACATGGTTTAAAATCAAGAAGGGAGTGCATCAGGGTTGTATTCTTTCTCCACACTTACTCAATCTATATGCTGAGCAAATAATTCAAGAAGCTGGACTATATGGAGAAAAACGTGGTATCAGGATTGGAGGAAGAATCATTAACAACCTGAGATATGCAGACGATACAACTTTGCTTGCTGAAAGTGAGGATGACTTAAGGCACCTACTGATGAAGGTTGAAGAATACAGTCTGCGGTATGGATTACGTCTCAATATAAAGAAAACAAAAATCCTCACAACTGGACCAATGAGCAGCATCACAATAAATGGAGAGAAGATTGAGGTTGTCAAGGAATTCACGTTGCTTGGTTCTACAATCGATGCCAACGGAAGCAGCAGTCAGGACATTAGACGACATGTAGCATTGGGGAAGTCAACTGCGAAGGAACTGTTTCAAGTGCTGAGGAGCAAGGATATCTCCTTGAGGACTAAGGTGTGCCTGACACAAGCCATGATATTTCCAATCACCTCGTATGCATGTGAGAGCTGGACAATGAATAAGGAAGACCGAAGAAGAGTTGATGCTTTTGAGTTGTGGTGCTGGCGGAGAATGCTGAAAGTACTATGGACTGATAAAAGAACTAACAGATCTGTCCTGGAGGAAGTGCACCCAAAATGCTCCTTGAAAGCAAGAACCTATTCGACGGAAGTGAGTTTGGTTTAGTTTTGGTTCATGCCTATTTTAAAGGAGCTCTGGTAACATCCCAAGGACGGGTTGCTATGAGTCGGGTCCCACTCGATGGCAAATAACAACAACAACAACTGGTGGCATAATGGATAAGGCACTTGGCTGCTAACCAGGTCAGTGGTTCAAACCCACCAGCTGCTCCACGGAAGGAAGTTGGGGCAATCTCCTTTATCTTCCACAAATGGAGGGCTTCCTATGGTTGCTCTTGGGCTGATTTTTTTTTTTTTTTTTTTACCCCGGTAATCTGCATTTTCTTTTATCTTCACAGCAGCCTGACCTGAGAAAGGCTGTTTTATCTGCATTTTACAGATGAGGGAATTGATCCTGGGGAAGTAGTGCCTTGCTCAGAGTCACACAGCGGGAGAGGAGTACCCAGGCATCTCTGCTCTCTCTCCACCTCCACAGCAAGCACCACAGGAGACGAGAAAGGAGCATAAAATCTACTGAAGTGCCCACCCAGTACCTGGAGTCTAGTATATAATAAATTACAGCATTTTTATTATACAGAAAGATGCAAGTCATGATATTCTTCATTTATGTACTGGGGAAAGAGACCAAATTATGTAAGCATATAATCCAAACCCGCTTCCCTCAAGTCGGTTCTGACCCATAGTGACCCATAGGGTTTCCAAGGCTGTAAATCTTTGTGGGAGTAGACTGCCTCATCTTCCTCCCTGAGAGCCGTTGGTGGGTTTGACCTGCCCACCTTCTGGTTAACAGCCAAATGCCTTAACCACTGTGCCATCAGAGCTTCTTATAAGCATATAAGGAAATTGCAAATTTAAAAAATATATATATTTTTTTCTTTTTGTTGTGATTTAGGTGAAAGTTTAATGCAAAAGTTTGTATAGAAAGTACGATGAAGAACAAACACATGCAACACCACCCCGGTTTATCTGTCTTTCCACAAGTCTTCCCTCCCTAGTTTCCTGGGTTCTTTATCTACTATAATTTTAATGATGTCAAGTAATGACATTCTTAACCATTGCCCCAGGGAGACTATTCCACACACTAACAGATCTCACTACCAGGGAATTTTTATAGACAATTATTTAGCATTTTTTTTTTTTTCTGAATGTCTTCCCATTGCAATGCTGTGAACCCTGAAAAGAGGCAGACAGAGCACCCACATCTGCTGTGGCCATTGAGATGTCAGAAGGGTTCCTGCAATGTAAATGGAAGGCTCCAAGATTTACTTGTGCTACCACTCACTGGAGTCATTGGTGGTTCCATGTTAGAATTCTCTCCCAGCTCTGATTTCAGCTAATGAACCTAAAAGGCAACCACTACCCATCTCTCATTGGAAGTGTGCATGTTGCTAAGATGCTGAACAGGTTTCAACGGAGCATCCAGACTAACACAGACTAGGAAGAAAGGCCTGGTGATCTGCTTTGGAAAATCAGCAAATGAAAACCCTGTGGATGACAATGGTCCAGTCTGTAGCTCATTATGGCGAAGATGCAAGATTGGGCAGCATTTTGTTCCATTGGGCGTGATGTAGTCATGAGTCAGGATCAACTCTTCACCCTTTGCAAACATCTGAAACCATGGCAACAACCACCAATGAATGGCATCAGTTAACCTCTTCACTGCGCAGGGCCTTGGTTTCTTCATGCAGAAAGGTGGGAGAGCACAGAGAGATGATGTCAAGAAATAAGGGCAAAGTGGTCCTTCTCGTAGCATTCCTCTTCCTCTGGTTGTTGTTGTTGTTATGTGCCGTTGAGTCGGCCCCCGACTCAGAGCGACCCCTCCTTGGGTTTCTGAGGCAATATCACTACGGGAGTAGTATTGCCCAACCTTCCTTCCGAGGAGTGGCTGGTGGGTTTGAACCGCCAGCCTTCTGGTGAGCAGAACATCATTAAATACAACAACACTGGATCCCATGCTCAACTCCTGGACATCTGGCCTCTAAGATGGAGAAATGGCCTCAATAACATTCTTTCTCCTCCTGCCTTAGTTAAACTCTGCAAAATAATATGCAGCTTTCTCTAACCACATGCATATATCATGCAGTTTCTTGTCCTTCATATTAAGGGTTTGTGCCTGCCCTTTGTGACTTCTACCACGTAAAAAAGGTAGCCACAAGAGGCCCCAGTCAAATTTACCAGGTAGAATGGGGTTTCCTAAAACACTGAGGAAACAAGAATTCTAAAAGGCCTTTTATAGAAATTTAACGACCCTTGGGAAATCTCCTAGTTTAAATATTTTGCCCTAGGAAAATTAGTATTGCATTAACCTTTATAATCTATTTTGAAAAAGTAGTGGCTGGTTCACTAAAATGTGACAAATGTCCTATTTGTATTTACTTTTTTTTTTCTGCCACAAACAATGCACTTAGTATTGAATTGAATAGGGCTCTAAGAGAAAATACAATTAATAGTCACAAGGTTGCTAATCTGATCAATGCTGGGTGATAGGACATTTAATCTGATTGTCTGTGACCACAATTGCACAGTTTGTGGCAGGAAGGAGGACCAAATGGGCTGGTGGGAGCATTTGTAGACTTTTAATTACTTGAAGGGAGGGTGACTGTGATGCAAATAGATGTGGGGCAGTGTGAAGGCGTCTAGTGGGAGGAAGGGGCTCCTCTGGAAGGTCCCCACGAGGGGAGGTTACCCCACAGCAAGCATGACACTTTGTATGCCAACTGCCTCATAAACAGCCCCATACTCAAGAATAACACTCCTCAGAAGGAAGATGAGGCAATCTACTTCCGTAGCGATACTGCCTCAGAAACCCAAGGAAGTGTTGCTATGAGTTGAGTCTGACTCAATGGCAAATAACAACAACAACACTCAAGAATAAAGTGAAAAGCAAAAACAATCTTAGTAAACCCCACATGGCATTCAGGAAGGTGTCTGGACCACAGTAAAGGAAGCCACAGACAGTGGTAGAGTTGCAAAATTAAGTAAAGAAGACCAAGGGTATTGCAGCAGTGGGAGGGTTCCCGTTCTCTGTCCAGGCACTGCTCTTTCCTAAAGTTTCCCTAAGCAGTCTTCCAACTGAGAATCTGTTCAGTGATACCCTTGATTACTGTTGCACATTTCCACCTGAAAATGTATATGTCTCCTTGCCATGGATTGTTGTTGTTGTTGTTGTTATGTGCCGTTGAGTCGGACCCGACTCATAGCGACCCCTCCTTGGGTTGCCGAGGCAGTATTATTACGGAAGTAGATTGCCCAACCTTCCTTCCTAGGAGTGGCTGGTGGGTTTGAACCACCAGCCTTCTGGTTAGCAGTCAAGTGCCTTAGGCACTACGCTACCAGAGCTCCTTGCCATTGATTAAAATGTGTCAAATGTCTCACCGCTGCCCAGACAGGCCTTAATGCTTAGGGGGCAAATGGCAAAGAAAGAAGACCAAGAACCCAGGTCTCACCAGGCTCTATCAGGCCAGCAAACCTAGTCTGTTTTTTGTTTTCCACGAGTTTGAGTTTTGCTTCACATTGTTTTCCCACTCTATCCAGGATCTTCTGTACCTATCCCCCTCCAAGGGGGATTGACAGTGGTAGCTTGGCACCATCTAGCCCCTCTGGTCTTATGGTTATATAGGCTGAAGATCGCATGGTCCACCAGTCCCTTAGACTAATTATTTCCATGCATCCTTGGCTTTCTTCATTCTTCTTTGCTCTGGACAAGAAGAGACCCATCATTGCATATAGATGGCCGCTTGCAAGCTTTTAAGACCCCAGTCTCTACTCACCAAGATAGAAGTAAAACAATGCTCTTGGGTAGTATGTTATGCCAATTGACCTTGATGTCCCCTGTGACTATGGTTCAACTCCTCTGGGGAGCTGGCTATGGCCAAGAAGTCACCACAACCTTGTCCCTTGTCAGCTCTACTATACACCCAGACATTCTTACAGCACATACAAATATGCTTGTGGAAACATCATCTGCCAACCCTATACATGGTCATGGGCACACTAGCCCCTGCCCAGGCATACCTGATTGTTCAGCCTGTCCAGTCATCTATCCACCAGTAGAGCAATGCTTGCCATCACTGACAACACAGTACTGTATATCCAAAAGGGTTCATCTGTTGTCTCTACCTCCCATATACCTCTCCATGCCTTCCCCTTCCTTCCTCAATGAAGGGGCTCACCTCTTGGTGGGGGAATTACCAATTGCCATCTAATTGATCTTAACTCATGACAATCCTGTGTGTCAGAGTAAAACTGTTCCATAGGATTTTCAATGGCTGATTTTTCACAAGCAGATTGGCAAACCATTCTTCTGAGAAGCCTCTGGGTGGACTGCATCCTCCAACCCTTTGGTTAGCAGCCACTCACATTTACTTTGCAATACCTGGCAGTAGAACAGGGCATAAAACCAACTGCTTATCCAGGAACAGCCTATAAAGTGGTTTTCTGTGTATGTTGATTTTTTTGAAGGTGTCAGCATCAAGGCCCTAAATGATGGGAGCCCCATGTATCTTTTTCCAAAGGAGCTCCAAGGAGTTCTGTTACACCCAGCTAACATCAGTCTCTCTCTGCTCTTGTTCCTGGACACACTGTATACTTTGATCCCTTCATAGTGCTTCAGCCAAATTTCAATCAATGTTGCAGCTAAGTGCACAAACCGTGATGCCAATATCTGACAGATCGATGGCAGCCCCTGAATGCCAGGCTGATGGTGGGGTCAGTGGGAAGCACAGGAGGTATTTGCTCAGTGCCTGTGCAGGACTCTGATTCTCTTCATCAGCTCCCCCAGGAGCACTCATGCCCACTGCTGTACCTGGCTGCCGAGGCCTCATCTCCACTTAAGCAGGTGCCAGACACCAAGGGAACAGGCAAGGGCTCCCAGGAACGCCCAGAACCCCACTGCCACCAGTGCTACCCCCTCTGGGAGGAAGAGCCATTCTCTCAGCTCCTAAGTTGGTGGCTTTGTTGGTTCCTTGCTGCCAGGATGTCGCATTCTCAGTTAATGAGCAGCCGAAGTGTGCAGATGATGAGGAGAAGAGCAGTGAATTTAATCTTTGATCGTAAAACAATATCATCAATACAGAAGGTCACCTGAGTGGAAAAACAGCTCAACCTAATGGGTTTCTTCAAATGCCTAGTTTTGTTCTGAAGTTTGCCCTTGTCCCCTTGCCTTTTGTGTTTGTTTGTTTCTTTAGAAACCATTACAATCAAGCATTTATTAAAATATTGAGGGCATGGAAAGTACTTCTATGAGCTATTCAAGCCCAAAAGCCTCAAAGAAGGAAGACGTGCCTCTGACAGTCTAATTGATTTTCTTCTAGAATAAAATTAAAAGCAAGACAGAGAGTAGCAAACAGCACTCACCTTCATTGCATGCCTTGGAGCTTTGTAAATAGAGGGCAACGCTTCAGTGTTTGGCTTAGGGTGAGAAAGGGAGGCTTATTATGAGAAAATGAAAAACAATTAGGTAGAGAAACAGGCTGACTTGTGGGAGAGGCTGAGTTGGGCCTCCAGCGGAAGGTTGCTCTGAGGAGGCCCTGCGTTTCCTGTCTGGCCTGGTGGCTGAGGGACAATATGTCTCCCCTCAGAAAATTGTGTCCCCTGGTTGACTTCCACTTGCCTCTGCCCTTGGGCCTGTAGAGCTGAGGCTCTCTCCCTTTGTAGAATTTAAACAAACCAAAGGACTCTCCCTGCAGTAACTGTGAAATGAGAAGCCATTTCTTCCTTGTTAACTAGAAAAAGCCCACCCCTGTGAAACCTTGTTCCCAATGCCTGTGAACTGCTAATGGAATTTTTAACTCGACCTAAGCGCACCTGAAGGTAATCAGCTCTGGGCCAGTTGTGCATTCGAAGTCCCTGTCAGGCTGACAGGAGGGGAGAATTAGATGGTTTGATAACATTTCTCTCCAGGGTGCCATTTCAGTAGTGTTGGGACAAATGCCAAAGGAAGGGCTTTGTCTTGTGGTCCCTGCTCTCTGCACTAAGATAGAGCAACCCCCAGCCGGCAGTCCTGATTTGGGCGCCCTGACCTAAGGAATTTGGGTTCTGGTTTTCAGTCAAACCTCCATTACTTACGTATTTCTCCCTGGGGAGACAGAGGCTGTTGAGGTTCAAGGTGTTAAAATAGGTATTGTCCTGTCAAACCTTCTCCAAATCAGGGTTCATTTCTAGCAATGTGTACATTCCAATTTTCAGTATTCACCCCAACTCTCAAGTCACAGACTGTTTGTAAAACAGTGTCCAGTCATTGATGATGCCAGCCAGGTATTCTGAAGTTGCATTCTACTCTTACCACTCCTCAGGCAAGGGACTTTCAAGAAACAAGAATTTCAAGGAGAAGACTGAAGCCATTTTAAGAAGGACACTCTCCAATCATATATATAACTCTCTTTTTTCTTTCCTCTGCTTCTAATTCTATTTTAGAAGCTTGAAAATACAATTTTTTCCCTTTAACAATTTTGTGTTTTTTCTATTTGGCAAACATTGATTCTCTTCTGTGTCACAAATGGAGGTGAAATTAACTTGTCTGTCTGTTTCTTATACAAAAATAAGTAAACAAGTTCAATATGTATAGCCCCAGATCCTGCCAAACTCTCTTTGTGGTATGCCAGTGTCACAGAGGAATGTCAGCTCACCACTGTGATTAGCATTTTACAATTGCTACAGACCCAAATGTTGAGAGAATAACAAACTGCTGTTTTGGGCCCCATGAAAATTACAGCACAAGAAATGGAATTTTTCAGTCATACAGCAGGAAATTAAAGACAAGAGTCTGGGAGGCCAATGACTTTCTTTCTCAGGTAATTAATTTTAAGTTCAAAATTGGGGTCTAAAGATGTATTCATATTAATTTAGTCTTAATTATTTTTAAAGCTTTCCTCTCTAATTTTTAAAATATTTTTATAGTTTTATATTATGAATTCATTTTAGATATGTTGCTTTTTTAACTCCAATTCTCAGCTTAAAAAATATTATGTTAATACATGAAAAAGACAAGCTACAGACAAAGGGAAATATTTGCAAATCACATATCTGATTTTAAAAATTCTATCTAGATCCTACAACAGACCCAAAATTGAAAACCCTGACCTTATTGAGTGTTGGTGACTATGTAGAACACCTGGAACATCCGCATACTCTGCTACTGAGAACATACAGTCAAGCACCTACTTTGGAAAACAGCCCAGCAGTTTCTTAAAAAGGTTTACGTACACTTATCATATAATCCGTTAGTTCCACTCTTAGGTAAAGTCCACACAAAGTCCTATATGCAAATGTCTAAGTACTTCTGGTAGGGTAGTGCCTAAGGCACTTGACTACTAACCAGAAGGCTGACGGTTCAAACCCACCAGCCACTCCTCGGAAGGAAGGTTGGGCAATCTACTTCCGTAGTGATATGGCCTCAGAAACCCAAGGAGGGGTCGCTATGAGTCAGGTATGACTCGACGGCACATAACAACAACAACAACATAGTTCTTTTATTCATAGTTGCTCAAAAAGGAAATAAGTATGATTAATTGATGAGTGTATACACAAATTGAGGTACAGTGATTCAATGGAATACCATCCAGCACTATAAAGGAATGAATTGACAGTACACAGCAGCATGGATAAATCTCAAAAACATGCTATGTGAAAGAAGCCAGACACAAAAAATCCTACTGTGTGATTCCATTTATATCACATTCTAGAAAAGGCAAAATATTAGAGACAGAAAACAGATTACTGCATAGAGGTACAAGGGAACTCTTTAGGGGTGTAATTTTTTCTATAATTGTTCTATATCTTGATTGTGGTTACCCAATTGTACACATTTGCTAAAACTCATCAAGCTGTACACAAAAAAGGGTGTATATACTTAAGAAGGGAACTGATAGAAGGTGTCAGCAAAGTGGCAGGGTACTAGATCAACACAAAAAAAAAAAAAAAAAATCAGTGGAATTCCTTTACACTAACAGAACTCTGAAAAGACGATCAGGAAAACAATACTGTTTTTAATAGCCACCCAAAAGATGAACTACTTAGGCATAAATCTAACCAAAGATACAAAAGACCTACACAAAGAAAACTACAAAACACTACTACAAGAAACCAAAAGAGACCTTCATAAATGGAAGAATATACTATGCTCATGGTTAGGAAGACTTAACATTTTAAGAATGACAATACTATCCAAAGCAATCTACAGATATAATGCAATCCCAATCCAGATTCCATCATTATTCTTTAAAGAGATGGAAAAGCTATTTTAGTTTACCAAAGCTATAATTGGTTTTCCAGAAAACCAATTTTATATGGAAAGGAAAGACACTTTGGATAAGCAAAACAATACTAAACAAGAGGACCAAAATAGGTGGCCTCACACTCCCCCACCTCAAACCTACTATACAGCCACAGTAGTCAAAACAGCCTGGTATTAGTACAATGACACACACTCAGACCAATGGAACAGAATTGAGAACCCAGAAGTAAATCCATCGACCTATGAACAGCTGATCTTTGACAAAGGGCCCAAATTCCCCAAATGTGGAAGAGATATTCTCTTTAACAAATGGTGCTCGCAAAATTGGATATCCACCTGCAGAAAAATGAAACATGATCCATATCTCACACCATATACAAAAACTAACTCAAGATGATTCAAAGACCTAAATGTAAAACCCCGAACCATAAAGATCATCAAAGAAAAAATAGGAACAAAATTAGGGACCCTAATACATGATGGTATGGCATAGATACACTGGGAAAAAAATATTGGCAATGATATAGAACAAGGGACTAATTTCCAAATTTTATAGAAAACTTCAACTCCTCAACAACAACAAAGTAATCCAATTAAAAAATGGAGAGAGGCCATGAATAGACACTTCCCTAAAGAAGATATTCAACTGGCAAAAAAACACATGAAGAAATGCTTATGATCATTAGCCATTAGAGAGATGCAAATGTGGTAGCTAAGGTTATGTGTCATCTTGGCTGGGCTTGGTTTTGAGTATCTGGGCAGCTAGATGTAGTTATTCCCCATGATAAGACTGGTAATCAACTCCATGGTGCAATCTACTGGAGCAGCTGAGTAGCTGCTTTAGAGATGTGGTGAACTTCCAGCATATAGGATGCAACTTTGAGGAAGTTCTCTAACTTTTTGGCACATTTGAACCCTGCATGTAACCAAGTTGTTGTTCAGCAGCCTGGCATGCCCTGCTGATCTTGGAACTTTTTTTGGACTGGAATTAGTGGCCTGCTGTGTTGTGTGGTAATATTGAGACTGTACTTTTTTACTTGTTGACCTTGAGTTTGTCAGCCTCAGCGGCCAGTAGCTTCCTGAGTGAAGGAAAGCCTCCAGCTTCAGTGGGCCAAGAGCAAGAGGCAGATGAAGCTCAAGGTTGAGGGGATTTCACCCAGCCTCTAGAGCCTGGCACTTGGAACTCAGACTTCTAGTCTCCAAAATTGTAAGAGAATAAATCCCTGTTTGTTCAAGCTATCCCATTTGTGATATATTTTCTGTTAGAGAGGCACAAAGTAATCAGAACAACAATGAGATATCATCTCACCCCAGTATTAATTGCAAAGTTCAAAAACTCAGAGAAAACAAGTGCTGGAGAGGACATGGAGAGACAGAAACACTCATACGCTGCTAGTGGAAATGAAGAATAGACAAAAATGGATGTCAGAAAGGACTCTGAAACTTGCTTTTGAATGGAGAATAGCTAAAGCAAATGGAAGAAATGACAAGATAAAAGAGCTGGACAGAAGGTTTCAAAGAGCAGTTCGAGAAGACAAAGTCAATTATTACAATGAAATGTGCAAAGACCTGGAGTTAGAAAACAAAAACGGAAGAATACTCTTGGCATTTCTCAAGCTGAAAGAACTGGAGAAAAAAATAATAAGCCTCGAGTTACAATATTGAAAGATTCTATGGGCAAAATATTGAATAATGCAGGAAGCTTCAAAAGAAGATGGAAGGAATACACAGAGTCACTGTACAAAAAAAGAATTGGTTGATGTTCATCCATTTCAGGAGGAGACATATGATCAAGAACCAATGGTATTGAAGGAAGAAGTTGAAGCTACATTGAAGGAACTGGTGAAAAACAAGGCTCCAGGAATTGATAGAATACCCATTGAGATGTTTTAACAAAAGGATGCAGCTATGGAGGCACTTAGTCATCTATGCCAAGAAATTTGGAAGACAGCTACCTGGCCAAATGACTGGAAAAGATCCATATTTGTACCCATTCCAAAGGAAGATGATACAACAGAATGTGGAAATTATCAAAAAATATCATTAATATCACACACAAGTAAAATTTTGATGAAAGTAATTAAAAAACAGTTGCAGCAGTGAACTTGCAGAAATTCAAGCTGGATTCAGAGGAGGATGTGGAATGAGGGATTTCATTGCTGATGTCAGATGGATCTTGGCTCAAACCAAAGAATACCAGAAAGATGTTTACTTGTGTTTTATTCATTATGCAAAAGCATTCAACTGTGTCGATCATAACAAATTATGGACAACTTTGAGAAGAATGGGAATTCCAGAACACTTAATTGTGCTCATGAGGAACCAGTACATAGACCAGGAGGCTGTCATTCAAACAGGACAAGGAGATACTACATGGCTTAAAATCAGGGAAGGAGTGTGTCAGGATTGTGTTCCTTTCACCATACTTTCTCAATCTGTATGCTGAGGAAATAATCCAAAAAGCTGGACTATAGGAAGAAGAGCATGGCATCAGGACTGGATTAACAACCTGTGATATGCAGACGACACAACCTTGCTTGCTGAATGTGAAAAAGACTTGAAGCATGTATTGATGAAGATTAAAGACTACAGTCTGCAATAGGGATTCTACCTCAACATAAACACAAAAATCCTCACAGCTGGGCCAATAAGCAGCATCACAATAAATGGAGACAAGATTGAAGTTGTCAAAGATTTCATATTATTTGTCCCACAATCAATACCCATGGAAGCAGCAGTCAAGAAATCAGACATCATATTAAATTGGACAAATCTGCTGCAAAAGACCTCTTTAAAGTGCTGAAGAGCAAAGATGTCTCTTTGAAGACTAAGGGGTGTCTAACCTAAGCCATGCCTCATACGCTTGTTAAAGCTGGACAATGAATAAGGAAGACCAAAGAACAGTTGATGCTTTTGAGTTGTGGTGTTGGCGAAGAATACAGAAAGTGCCATGGACTGCAAGAAGAATGAACAAATCTGTCCTGGAGGAAGTGTAGCCAGAATGCTCCTTGGAACTGAGAATGGCCAGACTTGGTCTCACCTACTTTGGACATGTTGCCAGAAGGGACCATTTCCTGGAGAAGGAAATCATACCTGGTAAAGGGGAGGGTCAGCAAAAAAAAAGGGGGGGGAAGGCCCTCAATGAGATAGATTGGCACAGTGGCTGCAACAACAGGCTCAGGTATAGCAAGGTTGTGAGGATGGCGCAGGACCTGGTAATGTTTCGTTCGAGTGTACATAGGGTTGCTATGAGTCAGAGCCAACTGAACAGCACATTCCAACAATGACAATGCTACTGTAAAAAAATTAAGAAAAGGTGTATACATAGAAAGAATTGTTCTTTGAAATTTACCAGGGATCATAGGGGAAGGGAGGAAAAGTCACCAGCTAGAGGGTGGACGTGTGTTAACCTGGGTGAAAGGAATGGCAAAATACAATAAGGGGGAGGTCAGCACAAAACAATATATCAGACAGTGTTTCACCACAATTCATAAGGTTTTCACTGGCCAATTCTTTGAGAAGTGGATGGCCTCTTCCTTCTTCCAACTCTGTCTTAGGCTGGAAGCTCCGCTGAAACCTGTCCATCATGCCTAACCCTATTGGCACTTGAAACACTGGTGTCACATCCTCCAGCCTCACAGCAACACACAAGCCACCACAGGACGACAAACTGACAGACAAGTTCATCTCCCTTAGCTGTTCCAAACTGCTCCACTCCCACTTCCCAGTCTTCTCTACCAGTTCCAGCCCTCCAAAAAGCCGTCTGCCACTGCCTCCCAGCTGTCCCTAACAGTACCCTGCTAGAGGCACTCACCCAGCTATGCCAAGAGATTTGGAAGACAGCTACCTGGCCAAATGACTGGGAAAGTTCCATATTTGTACCCATTCCAAAGGAATGTGATCCCACAAAATGTGGAAATTATTGAACAATATCATTGATATCACATGTAAGTAAAATCTTACTGAAGATAATTCAAAAATGGTTGCAGCAGTATATTGACAGAGAACTTCCAGAAGTGCAAGCTGGATTCAGAAGGGGACATGGAGCAAGGAATATCATAGCTGATGTCAGATGGATCTTGGCTCAAAGCAAAGAATACCAGAAAGATGTTTACTTGTGTTTTATTGACTATGCAAAGGTATCTGATTGTGTGGACCATAACAAGTTATGAATCATAACAAGTTATGGATAACTTTGAGAAGAATAGGAATTCCAGAACACTTAATTGTAGTCATGAGGAACCTATACATAGACCAGGAGGCTGTAGTTTGAACACAATAAGGGATATTGCATGGTTTAAAATCAGGAAAGGAATGTGTCAGGGTTGTATCCTTTCACCATACTTATTCAACTTGTACGCTGAACAGATATTCTGAGAATTTGGGCTATATGAAGAAGAATGTGGTATCAGGATTGGAGGAAGACTTATTAACAACCTGCGATACACAGACAATACAATTTTGCTTGCTGACAACTTAGAGCACTGATGAAAATTAAAGACTATAGTCTATAGTATGGATTGCACCTCAACATAAAGAAAACAAAAATCCTCACAACTGGACCAATAAGCAGCATCATGATAGATGGAGAAAAGATTGAAGTTGTCAAGGACTTCATAGTACTTGGTTTTATAATCAATGCCAATGGAAGCAGCAGTCAAGACATCAAAAGATGTATTGCATTGGACAAATCTGATGCAAAAGACCTGTTTCAAGAGCTAAAGAGCAAAGATATTTCCTTGAAGACTAGGATGCACCTAACCCAAGCCATGGTATTTTCAATCACGTCATATGCATGTGAGAGTTGGACAATGAATAAGAAAGATCGAAGAAGACTTGATGCTTTTGAGTTGTGGTGTTGGCAAAGGATGCTGAAAGTACCATGGACTGCTAAGGACTAACAAATCTGTCCTGGGAGAAGTGCAGCATCAGAATCATAGTTGATCTCAGATGGATCTTGGCTCAAAGCAAGTTCATCTCCCTTTCTGACATCCATTTTTGTCTATTCTTCATTTCCACTAACAGTGTATGAGTGTTTCTATCTCTCCATGTCCTCTCCAGCGTTTGTTTTCTCTAAGACAAACTTGCTCCTTGGAAGCGAGAATGGCCAGACTTCATCTCACCTACTTTGGTCATGTTGTCAGAAGCGACCATTCTCTGGAGAAGGCTGTCATGCTTGGTAAAGTATAGGGTCAACTTAAGAGGGGAAGGTTCTCAGTGTGATGGATAGATACGGTGGCTGCAGCGATATGCTCAGGTACAGTGGGGATAGTGAGGCTGGTCCAGGACCAGGCGGTGTTTCATTCTGTTGTATGTAAGGTCGCTATGAGTCAGAGATGACTCCACGGCACATAACAACAATAACAACAGCACAAAGTGACCAAGGCAGTGAAAGAGATAGGAAAGAGCACAAGAGTTAAAGCAACAAAGATGAATACTATTATATGTGCAATCCCCCAATAGTAGTAAAACGGAGGGGGCTGGTCAGGTGGGTGACTTTGAATGTATGCAAATTAGACTTCAATAAATAAACCTGACTTAATAAATTGAGGACAGGGACTCCATTCAGCTTTCTCATGCTGATGGTTTCCCTTAACCAGGATGATTATCTTTGTCTTTGTTCTGTCCAAGGCTTAATAAAATTTTCTTTATTGAAAATAAATAAATGAATTGGAAACATGAGTTCTGGTAGGATGAATAATGTCCCCCAAAGATAGCCAAAGACTAATCCCTGAAATTTGGGATTGGCAAAATTCCTGGCTTGACAAAGAGACTTTGCAGGTGTCATTAAATTAAGGATTTTGAGAGGGGATGATCACTCTGGACTAAGTACAATCACAAGTTTCTTTATAAGGAGGAAGCAGAGGGAGATTTGACACAGAGGAAAACCATAAACAGACAGGAGCAAAGAGAAACAGTCAGAGGGAAACATTGCTCTGCCACTGGCTTTGAGGATAAAGAAAGGGCCATGAGCCAGGGAATGCAAGGAATGCAACTCTGGAAGCCGGAAAAAGCATGGAAACAGCTTCTTCTCCAGAGCACCCCAAGGGAGCATGACCTTGCTAACACCTCAACTTCAGCCTGATGAAATTGATTTCAGACTTCTTACCTGCAGAACTATGAAGGAATAAATTAGTCTTGTTTTCAGCCACTAAATTTGTTGTAACTGGTTACAGCAGCCAAAGGAAACTAATACACTATAGAAGAAATAAAAACTAGAACACAGACCGCAAGAGTTAGTCTTGCTGTGATTTACTGGAAGGCCTGGTGGCTTAGATCAGAATCCTTATGTGAGAGCATGAGATTGTTTCTATGTAGCCACCACTCTGTATGTGATCATGTTTCTATATAATAACCACCACTCTGTATGTGATTATGTTTCTATATAACCACCACCCTGTATGTGACCATTTTGAATAGGTAGCCATTTGTGCAAAAAGCCTTAGCACGTACTTCACGCTTTAGTGCTTTAGTTACTGGAAAAACCACAAAGAGTCCTAGCTACCTCACACCTAACTACCTCATCGATACCCTCAAACACACTCCTTAACAACAACCAATCAGTAGATAGCACCGACATACCTTACCTAAAATAGTTAGAAACCACAGTTGGTGGCTTCGGCCCACTGGACAGAGCCAATCAAGTAGGCACAACTAGCAACCTGGAAAATGTCAACCAATCCTGTAATTTTCTAATTAAAACTTCCTTGTTCCTGATTGAGACCCCTATATTAACCCTATTACCCCTGAGTTGTGCACTTCAAATCCTGAACCGCTGCGTCGGTGACGGTTGAGGGTCCGAGCTCGAGCTCGAATAAACAACCCCTATGAGCTCTGGTAGCATAGTGCCTAAGGCACTTGACTGCTAACCAGAAAGCTGGCGGTTCAAACCCACCAGCCACTCCTCGGAAGGAAGGTTGGGCAATCCTACTTCCGTAGTGATACTGCCTCGGAAACCCAAGGAGGGGTCGCTATGAGTTGGGGCTGACTCAACGGCAAATAACAACAACAACAACATGCTTTTGCAGTGGAATCGGCTCCTTGGTGGTCTTTGGGGAATCAGGGTCTGGGCACAACACTTACACTTCAGAGTGGGTAAAAATCACCTAAGATGCTTTTTTAAAATGTCCACTCTCATTCCACCACACCTCCTACCCTGTCATGGATTGAATTGTGTCTCCCTCAAAATATGTGTCAACTTGGCTGGGCCATGATTTTCAGTGGTTTGTTGTTGTTATGTGCCGTCCAGTCGGACCCGACTTCTGGTTAGCAGTCAAGTGCCTTAGACACTATGCTACCAGAGCTCCTCTCAGGGGTTTGGCAGTAAGTTAATGATGTCATTTGCTGGGTTATGTAATGATATAATCAACCCCATGGTGTGATCTGATATGATCAGCCAATCAGTGATAAGGGGTCTAGGGTGGGATACAAGACTCTTAATAAAGTCACAGCTGTAATCAGATATAAAGGGAGTTTCCCCAGGAGTGTGGCCTGCATCACATTTTATCTTACAAAAGATAAAAGGAGATAGAAGTGAGCAGAGAGAGAGGAAATTACTACCACCAAGAAATTAAGAAAGAAGAACCAGGAGCATGTCCTTTGGATCCAAGGTACCTGTGCTGGGGACCTTTTAGACCCAGGGGAACACTGATACCAAGACACATGGAGAGCCCCAGGAGACATTAAGCCCAGAGATGTTGAAAGAAAACAAGGACCTTCGCAAAGCCGGCAATGAGAGAAAGGCTTCCCCTAGGGCTGATGCCCTGAATTCACGCTTCTAGCCTCCTAAACTGTTAGAGAATAAACGTCTTTTTGTTAAAGCCATTACTTGGGGTATTCCTCTTATAGTAGCACTAGAAAACTAAGACACATCTATCCCCATCCCAGCTCACCCTCACCTCTCTAGCCCTGCCAATCTGCCAATGTGATGCCATCGTTCAGGAGTGGAGTCTGAGCAACTGCCTTTGGTTCTAATGCTGATATCCTGCGTTCCCAACTTTGAGAAAACCTGGTCTAAACAAGTATTTTCTATTTCCATAAGCATAGGTCAGTTGCATCACCACTTCTTTTTCTTAGGTAGAGCAGCTTGTTGCATGCCTGGCATCTACCAAGTGTATCTGCTTTATCTATTTGACAACTTCATAAACTCAACCCTCTCCAATGGCTTCTCTGTTTGCTGAGTAACTTCCACATTCTGTGATCCTATTCTTAATCTAATTTTACTAAAAGCCATCAGCCTGGAAGCTTATCTTGTCCAAGTGTGCCAGTTACTTTACCTCAGAAATCCCATGGCTTCTTGTTCTGTTTTTGGATTTTAGAATCATTAACAGCAGGCAGTCTTTCAGCATCATCAAAGGGAGAAGAGGTGAAACAATTGTTAAAGCGCGCGCGCACACACACACACACACACACACACGCCTGAATGTAGAAATGATGTCTTTCTGTTTCTACTTTCTGTCCCTGAACTGCAGGACCCATCTAGATAAAATGCTAACATTTGGCAACCCTTGTGGGCAGTCATGTACCTCCCTCTTTGGTGTCTTTCTGTCCACCAAATGTCAAAGTTTCTGCCCCTTTGAAACTTTGTGTTGGTAGGAGGGGGCCTCCCATAACCCGATGCCAGGGCAGGCTTCCCTTTGGGGCGTGGCAGAGTCAGTTTTCACTGTAGAGGATGGATATAGACCAAACCGAGGAGCTTTTCCATATTAGTGATAAGTTCACTGCACTTGACTTTCAAATTAATATCAGGAGAGTGTCATGATGTGAAATAAATAGAGCTGGAGCACCTTCTCTGCTTGCTTCCATTGGATGATAGCTAAGAGAAGCCGGCAAATGTCTAGGCACTAGTGTAAGATCCATTTAACTTGGTTAGTGAGGCAAAGCATTTGCATAGTTTGGACCTCATCCATTGAGAAACACAGCCCTATCGGATAACAACTGAAAAGAATAAAAATGAAGGAGAGGAGAGAGAGAGAGGAAATTTTAAGGCCAGAATTACCAAACAGTTCTGTTTGTGTACAGGTTAATTTATGCTTCCATGAGAATCTGCCAGGCAGCTCTAGCAGTTTTAGCAATACATTGCTCTACTCATGTTTATCAAATATTTAAACATTCCATTTTTATTGATCTGTAACATCTGCTGAATATGTAACCAAAAGAAGAAGGATGAATTTTCTTTCTCACAGCCAAGAATACAATGGCCACTCTTTTGCCCATCATCAGTTGCCATTTGTGGAATAAAGTCACATTTGGATTCTCATATTAGCTAGAAAAAAAAAATAAATAATTTTCTGTCTTCCATAAATATCTAAGTCCAGATCAATTTATTGATCTATTACAATATTAATTGATCAACATAGCATCTGTCTGTCCATTTATTCATCTGAGAAAGGAACAGATGACATATAATTAGATTAATGGAATAATACTTTTCCTCCAATTGCTACAGCTATGAATATGATTTTAAAAAGTTCTATTTCTTGAAGGCAAGTAAATATTTATTATTTCATTGTGCTAGCTCTAACAAATCCATTTAGGGAATGAACATCTCCTGTTTAAAATGAGTATCATTGGTCAGAAATATCCATTTTGAATCCAGTGCCTACAATATAGTCTGTAAACCTCCATTGCAAATGATTGCAGCTCCAGTAAACTTAACCAATGCCCAAACCACCTTGCTCATTATGATGGACAGTAATCAGTGAACTAATAAAACGATCGGAGCTGAAATCATATTTTGCATTCACAGCACCAACAGAATAACGAATAAGCTGTAGAGATGAATATATGTATTCATTTTTCCTCTCTACAACATACACAAACCCCACTTTCTCGCCTTCCAGCTGTATGAGAGTCAACACAATGTTTGACGCATTGAAATACAGTGGCAAATCGTGTTTGATGAAGGAAATGGCCTCTGCTATTAGTGTGTTCCATTCACTGAAGATAAGTGGTTGGCTTGTGAGGGTCTCTCTCTAAAAAGGCGGAATCATAATTCCAAGTCTGGAGGTCAGGAATTTATTTTCATAGTGTCAAAAGCACATTTTAAAGATGTAATGTGTATTCTGGTATCTCCTTGCTGACTGAGTAACTGTACTGCTTGTTACAGAGGTAACTGAGGTTTTATGACCCAGAGTTTGGGTCAAGAATGAAAAGTTTTGAAGATTTACATTTTTCTCTAGCATTGACCTTTTGGCTTTATTCCTTAATTAAGCAAAGACATGGCAGCAAAAGGGAGTATTATGGGCCTGCTGTATCCCCAGGGTGTTATGAGATACCAGACACAGTTAAGCTATCTCAAGACAACCATGTTCTTTGGAGTTGCTTTATTGCTATTATAAAAAATCTTTATTATGGGAAAAAATATGTATTTTTATGCTAGAAGAAGATGAAGATGACAGTTAGGCTGTTGAATGGTAGTTTCAGTTGAGTTCTATGCCCACAGAGATTGTAAAACACCTAAGACTGGGGAAGGCCTCCTGATAAAATCTTAAGAAACCTAAAGGGGTATATTAATCTTCGTGAAATTCATAGTTGGAACAAGCTACCATTAACTGGCTCTTTCCAGTTATCAAGATATTTTATGAAACTGAAGAAAGTCCTATTACACTTGCTAAAAGGAGCAACTTTGGGGGTGTGGCTAATGAAATCATCTCATTTCCAGATTGTCTTGCCTATGCCTTGAGATCGTGGAGCCCTGAAGATAGCTGCTGCTCTTGTTATCTGCTGCTTAGCATGGGCCTTCTGCAAAGGTGTCTGTATAAGTTTGCTTTCCCTTTACTAAAGAAAAGAAAATTGTTCATTAAAGGGCTACTTCTTGTTTTCCATTGAGAGCCTGGTACTTTTCACCTTGATTTGTAGTGTTTTTAAAGCAAGTAAACTGTCCTCTTCCCTCTGAAAAATATCACTTTGACTTAAACTACTCAAATCTCCTTTAATCAATGTTTAACATTGATTTTACTGGTCTTAGTTTGTTAAAGACCACCTTTCAAAAAGTTATTATTCCTTATACCTTTCAAAGGAGCTCTGGTAGCATAGTGCCTAAAGCACTTGACTGCTAACCAGAAGGCTGGTGGTTCAAACCCACTAGGCACTCCTCGGAAAGAAGGTTGGGCAATTTACCCAAGGAGGGATTACTGTGAGTCGGGGCTGACTTGACGGCACATAACAACAACAACATGCCTTTCAAAATCAGTTTCTTTGCTACCAAGAAATATTTATATGCTTCATCTATGAATCTTTCTGTTTATTATTTGCATTTCTACCCTCATTGAATTCAAGAGGGAATTGGATGTGACTTTTGCACTTATCTTCCCCTGGCTTTTACTAGGAGTCCCTGAGTGGCACAACTGGTTAAGGTGCTCAGTTGCTAACTGAAAGGCACCTGGGAGGAAAGGCTGGTCAGTCTACTTCTGAAATATCAGCCATTGAAAAATCCTATGGAGCACAATGGGGTCACCATGAGTTGGAACCTACTTGATGACAACTTGGTTTTTTGTTGTTGTTGTTGTTTGCTTGCTTTTACTAATGGATCTTCTAAGAACTGACCTCCTGGAATTTAACTATCAGTTATGTATCTGTTGTCTAACAACAGATAATAAAATCATTTCCTATCTACCTGTGAGAGGGAGAGATGATTTGGAATTTCTAGTGCACACTTTGGGAGCTCTGGTAGTGTAGTGCCTAAGGCACTTGACTGCTAACTAGGAGGCTGGTGGTTCAAACCCACCAGCCACTCCTCGGAAGGAAGATGAGGCAATCTACTTCCATGGTGATATTGCCTCGGAAACTTAACAACACAACAACAACAATGTACACTTTAAGTTTTGACCAGGGGAAGTAGGTCCCTGCTATAAATCCAATTTGCAGAAGCAGGGAATCATTAGCATCTTTTGCTTGGCAAAGAGTCATGGTCTCATCCTATCTATTCCTGGTCAAGGGGAAGCTAAGGACCCCATGTTCAAAAGGACAGATTCTTTTCTTGCTCACTAACCTTAGAGTCAACCCTACAATTGATGAATTGTGGAGCAACACGTTCAACTATTCAGACTATTTGGCCTCCTTCGTGAGAATTAAATTCTTTCAACAACAAAGAACAAAATGAAACAAACAACACAAGTACACACACACACACACACGCAGGTCTGTGTCTTAAAGAAAGATGAGACTGGTCCTTTACAGCAAGTTGCTACTGTTATCATCAGATTGCTAACTTGATTTTACATGAGAAAGTCCACTGTGGCCATCTTTGAATTGGGAGTACCAAAGGCTTCTCTCATTGCTCCTGCTTCAGGAATTCTACAAGTCAATCTCACTACATAAGTTAGTATGTACTTAAAAGCTTTTAACTGTAGGTTATGCCCTGTTTGTAAGATATTTTCTCAGTACAACAAAACTACATTCCAGAGGTTTGGAACAGTCCTTTGGATAATGAGATTTCATTGATCACACTAACAGCCTATTTTGGGTATTGCACTGTGATGGGACGGTGGGAGTTATAAGATGACATACTGTCTTGCTTCTGTCAGGAACATCATGTAACAGCATGTATGAACATGCTTCTTTTTGTCTCTGGCCCTACAAAATGGAAAGCTGACAGTGTTATTTGGTGTTATATTTGAGACCAAGCAGACAGAAGTTCCAGTTTGACTTAGAGAAAGAGATGGAGATAGAGTAGACATGGGTGTGAGAAAGCACAAACAAAATGTCAATCAGGGAAGTATCCATGGCTAATTTGTTTACTCTCTGAAGCATTCGATATCAGAGTTCTTTCCTTATGGCAGAAGACTTTTGCCAGATACCAGATTCCTAGGAAGGATGATGTCATTTTAGTTTTCAGTTTTTGTTTTCTATTTTGGATGATTTTTTATTTTAGATGTAGTTTGTTTTATGGTGTGAGTTTGCTTGCTCCACCTCAAGGAAAGATGCTCAGAGTATGCATATTGTAATCAAACTATTACATAGCTCTATGTTTCTTCCTAGATACTAAGCAGCTTCCAATTGTCCCTGAAAGCCACTCCAAACTTGCAAACCCCTCCTTCTGTTGTGAAAGCAGAGTAATCTCAGGAGATTGATGTCACAGAATGTCCCTCAAACATAGCTGTTGAGATGTGTCAACTTGACTAGACCATGATTCGAAATGGTTTAACAGATATTATGTAATCATCCCCACGTGGTAACGGGATGTGAGCAGCCAATCAGTTGAAAGGGACGTTTCTTTGGAGGTTTGGCCTGCATCCAATGTATGTGGATATTCTGACAAAGCTTGCTCTCTCTTGATCCTGCATCTGACTCATCATCCCCTGACCTCTGGTTCTCAGGATGTGAGCCAGCAGCCTGCCATCGGACCTGCTATATATCACTGGTTTTGCTCCTCTGGAAAACTCCAGCCTAAGACTTTGCTACTGAAAATAGTGCTAGAGGAAAAAAATTGTAAGATGAGTTTTCTGAATTAGTTCTCAAGTCTGGCTAGTCTTAAAAGCACTGAAGACTCTGCCTCCAGTGTTAAAGAGGTCACTGCTAATCCATGTCATGAGATAGTAATAGAAATACACAAAATATCACCGCCAATCAATCAAACATTTGTGAAAGACAAGGCTCTGGTGATTGCATATTTGACACTTCATCAGAATGAGAAGTACAAAGAAGCTGGTCAGTCGGTCCTACTTCTGCTAGACAAAGTGATGAAAGAAAGGGATGAACGCAAAGCTTCAGAGTCATGAACCACATGTTGTTGTTGTTGTTGTTGTTTGCCATCGAGTTGGCCCCAACTCATAGTGACCCCTCCTTGGGTTTCCGAGGCAGTATCACTATGGAAGTAGGATCGCCCAACCTTCCTTCCTTGGAGTGGCTGGTGGGTTTGAACCACCAGCCTTCTGGTGAGCAGTCAAGTGCCTTAGGCACTATGCTACCAGAGCTCCTATACAAGACCTGAAAGCTATCATTTATGCTCTGAAAGAAAGCCTCATTTTTTATAGTAACAGAGCTGATATTGCTGAAAACCAAACCTAGAGTCTTATCATAAGAGTGGCTGAATTAAAATGCCTATTGAATTGCCAACCTGAAATGCTGTCTGAGGACATTGATTGGGAAGAAATGGGGTCTTGAAATTTAGGATCAGGAAATATGAGCAGATAATCAGGAAACTGGGAACACTGACCCCCTAAATTTCATTGACTCACTCCTGCCATCAGAAGCAGCCCTGTTACTGCCATCTGAAGAGATTGCTCCATCTTTTTCTGCTAAGTCACCTTCCTCAGTAAAACCATTATCCCTTCCAGCTCCATCTGATGAGATTAATCCATCTGTGTCTTTGTCTGAGACATCACCTGGGACAGTGCCTGAGGCAGTGCCTGAGCCATCACCTGAGGCAGATGCCTTACAAGACATTGCTGAATGTCCTCAGGCTCCACCTCCACCACCCATTTTTGTTTCTAGATCTATAAATAGATGTAAGTCCTAGCAGGCCCCAAGAGATGAAATACAAAGTGTGTCCCAGGAGGAGGTAAGTTATACTACAAAAGAAATGCTTGATTTTTCCAAGATACACAAATAGAAACCTGGGGAATATGTGTGGGAATGGCTATTAAGAGTGGAGAATAATGATGCAAGGAACATAAAATTGGATCAGTCTAAGTTTATTGATATGGGCCCACTAAGCTCAGATTCTTCATTCAGTGTTTCAGCTTGAGAGGTTAGAAAGGGATCTAATAGTTTATTTGGTTGGTGCACTGAAGCATGGAATAAGCAGTAGCTACACTAAATCAAGTTGAAATGCCAGACCTGCCTTCATATACTGTAGAAAAAATATTCAAAGGCTTAGGGAAATTGGCACGTTAGAGTGGATTTACCAGGTAGGACTCATGGAGTGCCCAGAGGACACACCTTTACCACAATAGTGAGGAACAAATTTGTGAAGGGACCTCAGCATCCTTGAAGACTGCTGTGATCACTGTTTTATAAAAGTCAGATTTGATAGTGGGAACTGCCCTAACTGAATGAAGACACCTAACTACAATGGGACTCATTGGACCTCATGGTAGTAGAGGCCAAATAGCAGCACTTATTTGACAAATACAAGGTGGGCATGGTTACCATAAAGGACAGTTACAATAATGGACAACAGAGTCAAAGCTGTAATCAGTGGTGTCACTAGGGTTGGTGTCACCCAATGCATTAACTCATGGATGATATCACCCCCCATGGGCCTCATCTACTACCAGACCATACAGAATCTTTAGTAATGTTTATTATAAATTTGAGTCACAAGATAATATATGGTAAATATAGTTGTAATTGGAGCTCTAGTAGCATAGTGCCTAGGGCACTTAACTGCTAACCAGAAGGCTGGTGGCTCAAACCCACCAGCCACTTCTTAGAAGGAAGGTTGGGGAATCTACTTCCATAGTGATACTGCCTCAGAAGCCCAAGGAGGGGTTGCTATGAGTCGGGGCCGACTCTACAGCACATAACAACAACAACAACAAAATTACAACATTATTAGTAACTGAGCAGAAGCCTGTTTTGAGTTTTCTCCTTCTTTTCCTTTAATTACTGCTTCATTCTCAAAAAGTTATTGATATATGCTCACCAATGCTAATCACCACACTATTGGAGCTAAAACACCAGAAAAATTTGATAAAATCAGTGACTATAAAAATATGGGCAACAATGAAAACAACAATGCATGCTAATAGCATGTGCAGATGAAATCAGGTGATTTGAAGCAGCATTGTAATTGGGTAATAATGGCAGTTCTGACCAGTTCAAAGAGTAAATTAGCATAAAGTTTTAGCTTTGTAAGTACATTGATACATGTAAGCTGAGCTTATAAAAAAAGTTTTTGTTGTTATAACTAACTACAGGGAATTTTTAATAAACAATAAAAATTTCTCCTGAGATACTGCACAAAAATTTTCTGGACAGTCATTTTGTTATCATCCATCTGACAGTATCACCGGTGTGATTCACACCCCCTATACTCCACAAATGAGGCCATTGGCAGTAATCACGATAGTCTGACTTATATGGACTATGTCATTGGCTACTTAGTCATGATGTCTCTAGAAGTGAAATATATGGGAAATCTACTAAATATTTACTTCATTTGTACAAGCAGAAGTCTAGGTCATATGAACACAGTCTAACTCAAATCACAAGACTAGAGAGTCACGGCCTCTCAATAAATTCCCAGATTTGAGCAAGTTTACAGACCTACAATCCCTTGGAAGAATGAGAGGCTGGGTCCCCTTGAGGAAGAGCCCCAATACACTACCAAAAATTTATACTATTAATCTTCTCCCAGCCTTCCTGAAAGGGATTTATGGCCTTTTATAAGAGTAACTGTTCACTGGGGAAAAGGAAATAATCAGACTTTTCAGAGATTGCTGGACACTGGCTCTGAACTCTAATTCCAGGAGACCAAAAACATCACTGTTGCCCCCCAGTCAGAGTACAGGCACACAAAATGCAGGTTATTAACAGAGTCTTAGCACAAGTCCATCTCACAGTGGGTTAAATGTGTCCCTAAATCCATCCTATAGTGATTTCCTCAGCTCTAAAATGCATGATTGGAATAGACAAACTCAGCAACTGGCAGAACCCCCACACTGGAGCCCTGACATGTGGAGTAAGAGCTATTATGGTAGGAAAAGTGAAGTGGAGGCCATTAGAACTGCCTCTGCCTAGGAAAATAGTAAACAAAAGGCAATACTGCATTTCTGGAGGGATTGCAGAAATTAATGCCACAGGTAGCATAGTGCCTAAGGCATTTGACTGCTAGTCAGAAGGCTGGCAGTTCAAACCCATCAGCCACTTCTTGGAAGGAAGATTGGGCAATCTACTTCCACAGTGATACTGCCTTGGAAGTAGGGAAGGGTCATTATGAGTTGGATCCAACTTGACAGCAGTGAGGTTTTTTGTTTTTTTTTTGGTTCTCAAGGACTTAAAGGATGATGCACAGATGGTGATTCCCACCATATCTTCATTCAACACACCTATTTGGCCTGTGCAAAAAAAGATGGATCTCAGAGAATGACAATGGATTATTGTAAACTTAACCAAATGGTGACTTCAATTGTAGCTGTTGTTCCAGATGGGGTTTCATTGCTTGAGCAAATTAATACATCTCCTGGTATCTGACATGTAGCTATTGATCTGGCCAATGTCTTTTTCTCTATTCTGGTTTCAAAAGCACACCAGAAGCAGTTTGTCTTTATCTGACAAAACTAGCAATACACCAGTAGTGTCCAACCACAAGGGTATATCAACTCTCCAACTCTATGTCATAATTTAGTTCCAGGAAACTTGATCTCCTTTCCCTTCCACAAGAGTCACACTAGTCCATTACACTGATAACATTATGTTGGTTGGACATAGTAAGGAAGACATATCAATGACTGTAGACTTATTGGTAGAACACTTGCATGCTAGAGAGTGAGAAATTTAGATGTATTCCACCTCAGTGAAATTTCTAGGAGTCTAGTGGTTTGGGGCATGTTGAGAATTCTATGTATAGTGAAGGTTAAGTTGTTACATCTGGGCCCCTTCTGCAACTGAAAAGAAGGCACAGTGCCTGGTGGGCTACTTTGGATTTTGGAGGCAACATATCCCTTATATGAGTGTGCTATTCCAGCCTATTTATCAAGTGGCTCAAAAAGATGCTAGTTTTGAGTGTGGCTCAAAACAAGAGAAAGCTCTGCAACAGATTCAGGCTGCTGTCAAGCCACTCTGCCTTTTAGGTGTTATGATCAGGGTGATCCAACTGTTCTTAAAGTGTCAGTAGCAGATAGAGATGCTTTTTGGAGTCTTTGACAGGCCTTATTGGTGAGTCACAGTGCAGACCCTGAGGATTTTGGAGCAAAGCTCTGCCATCCCCTGCAGATAACTACTCTCCTTTTGAGAAATAAATTTTGGCTTGTTACTGGACCTGGGCCATCAAGTGACTATGTGGCCTGAGCTGCCTATTATAAGTTGGTTGTTGTCTGACCCACAGAGTCACAAAGTCAGATGTACACAGCAGCATTCCACTATTAAATGGAAATGGTATGTGTGAAATCAAGCTCAAGCAGGGTCTGAAGGCACAAGTAAGTTACGTAAGGAAGTGGCCCAAATGCCCATGGTCCCCACTCATGTCACCTTCTGTTCTGGTTACCTAGTGCTGCTCTGACAAGAAAATATACCACAAACAGAATGGCCTTAAAAAACAGGAGTTTGTTCTCTTACAGTTTGGAAGCGTTAAGTCCAAGTTCAAAGTGCCAGGCTCTAGGGGCTGGGTGAAAGCCCCTCAGCCTTTGACTTCAGCTCTGCCTCCAGCTCCCAGCTCACTGAAGCTAGAGGCTTTTCTTCACTCAGACAGCTGCCGGCTGCTGAGGCTCCCAAGCCCAAGGTTGACAAATGAAAAGGCACAGTTCCGATGTTACCAAACCACCTGGAAGGCCATTAATTCAAGTTCATTGTAAGTCCCCAGGTCAGCAGAGCATGGAAGGCTGCTGAACAACAACACAGCTACATGTAGGGTTCAAGGGGTCATAAGCTAGCTACTATCCCCAAGGCTTCTCCTTATATACAGGAAGCAGACCATATCCCAAAGGCAGCTACTCAGCTGCTTGTGGTATATCCCACCATGGAGTTGATTGCCCGTCTCATCATGGGAAGTAACTACCACCAGCTGCCCAGCCATTCAACCAGGCCCAGCCTAGTTGACACACAAACTGAACTATCACAATTCCACCCCTTGTCAACTTGGCACCTGTACAGATCTTCAATGGGTGATATCTGTATAGGTCTCCTCCACTGGGCGGCTCCAGTCCCCTAGCTCCTGAGTGGCAAGCTCACCTCCTTGGCCTGGCAGGCCCCTTTCCTCTCCTTCTTGGGCATGGAAGCCCCACCCCCTCACTCTTGGGCAGTGTCTATGGCTCCATCCCACTAGCTCACATGAACGAGCAGCCCCACACTCTAGAACCAAGTTGGTGAGGCCTGGCTCTTTGAAACCTAGGAGGCTGTGATGGTTCCACCCCATTCTCAGGACCAAATTGTTAGACTGGGTTTTCTAGAGAAACAAAACTGGTAAAGCTTATATACAGAGAGAAAGAGAAATTTATCTTAGGAAAATGGCTCACACATTTATAGAAGCTGACAAGTCCAAAGTTCTTGGATCAAACATTAAGCTAGAGGCTTTTCTCAACTCATGCAGCTGCAGGGGCTGAGCAGCTCAAGGTTGGCAGGCAGTATACTGGCCATTGGCTCCAACGAATGATGAATCCAAGATTTCCAGGTGGAATGGTGGATTGTTCGCTCACAGACAGTTGTAGGCAGCACAACAGAATCTTGAGCCACAGAAGAGTGTCTCTTTTCCTAGGATGTCCATAAATATACTGGAAGCAGGCCACGCCCCTAGGGAAATACCCTTTCAATGGATTGGCTGCTCAAAACATATTCATCTGATCCCATCATTGGAACAACCCACATCACAATTGCTTAAACCACACAGAATTGTGGTCCAGCCAAGTTGACACACAGCTCCAACTATCACACCTTCCTATCCCCAATTTGCACCTATGGCTTTATGGGTAATTCCTTACAATAAGTTGACTAAGAAGGAGAAAACTCCTGTACGGTTTACAGATGGTTCTATGTGATATACAAGCACCATGTGGAAGTAGAGAGTGGTAAAATTGCAGCCCCTTTCTAGGACTTTCCTGAAGGATAGTGGTGAAGGGAAATCCTCCCAATGGTCATAACTTCAAGCAGTGCACCTGATTGTTCATTTTGCTTGAAAGGAGAGATGGCCAAATGTGCAATTGTATACTGATTCATAGGCTGTGGCCAATGGTTTGGCTAGATGATCAGGGATTTGGAAGGAACATGACAGGAAAATTGGTGACAAGGAGATGGGAAAGAGGCTCGTGGATAGAATTCTCTGAATGGGCCAAAGGAATGAAGATGTTTGTGTCTCATATGAATGCTCATCAAAGACCAGAGGAGGATTTTAACAATCAAGTAGATAGGATGACATACTCTGTGAATACCAGTAAACCTATTTCACCAGCCACTCCAGTCAGTGTCCAATGAGCTCATGAACAAAGTGCCCATGGTGGCAGGGATGGGGGTTTTGCATGAGCTAAGTAACATGGACTTCCACTCACCAAGGTTAACTTGGCAATAGCCAGCAGCAGAGACCAACACTGAGTCCAGCAGCAGAGACCAACACTGAGTCCCCAGTATGGCACCATTCCTAAATATAATCAGCCAGCAACCTGGTAGCAGGTTGATTACATTGGATCATTTCCATAATAGAAAGGGTAGCTTTTTGTTCTTAGTGGAAAAGACACTCTGGATAGGAATTTGCCTTCTCTTCATGCAATACTTCTGCCAAAAACTATCATCCATGGACTGACAAGATGACTTATCAACATCATTGCCTCAGGTGAAGGAACTTACTTCACAGCTAATGAAAAGTGGCAACTGGACCATACTCATGGAATTCATTGTCTTACTGTGTTCCCCATCATCCAGAAGTCCTTGGCTTGATAGAATTATGGAATGACTTTCTAAAGAGAAAATTATGGTGCTGGCTCGGTGGCAATACCTTGCAGGATTGGGGTTATGTTCTCCAGGAGGCTGTATATGCTCTAATCCAGTGTCCAGTATATGCAAGTACTTCTCCCAGAGCCAAGATTCAAGGGTCCAGAAATTAAGGGGTGGAAATGGGAGCAGCAACACTCACTATTTACTCACCTGCAAAATTTTGCTTCTGGTCTGCACAACTCTATGCTCTGTGGGTGGTGGGTTCAAATCATCTACCTTTCAGTTAGCAGCCAAACTAACTTCACTACTGTGCCAACAGAGCTCGCTCTGTCTCTTTTTTTCTTCTCTCTCTCTCTTATCTATATATATATATATAACTTTATTTTCTTTGTATCTATAAATACCTCTGCTTCTTCCCTCCATTATTCCATTACTTATTAACATTACATTAGTATTACATTAGTATACATTAGTATTCCATTACTTATCATAAAATCTAAGATGTAAGTGGGGGTAGGCATGCAGGGCTGCTAGGCTTGGCTTCAGGGCTGGCTTTATTTTAAGGCTGGGCCCCAGAGAGGCGGGCACAGAGAGGTTAGGAACAATGAAGGGAGGCGAACTTGTCTGTCAGTTTGTTGTCCTGTGGTGGCTTACATGTTGCTGTGACACTGGAGGCTATGCCACCAGTGTTGCAAAATGCCAGCAGGTGGACAGGTTTCAGCAGAGTTTCTGGGCTAAGACAGACGAGGAAGAAAGAAGAGGCCATCCACTTCTCAAACAATTGGCCAGTGAAAATCTTATGAACAGCAGTGAAACACTGTCTGGTGTATTACTGGTAAACTTTATGAATAGCCCTGAAACATTGTCCAAAATAGTGCTGTAAGATGAGTCCCTCAAGTTGGAAGGCACTGAAAATTTGACTGGGGAAGAGCTGACTCCTCAGAGTAGAGACGACCTTGATGATATGGATAGAGTAAAGCATTTGGGACTTCCACTGGCTGATGTGGCATGACTCAAAATGAGTAGAAACAGATGCAAGCATCCATTAATAATCAGAACATGGAATGTATGAAGTATGAATATAGGAAAATTGAAAGTTGTCAAAAATGAAGTGGAACACATAAAAATTGATATCCTAAGCATTAGTGAGCTGAAATGGACTGGTTTGGACCATTTTGAATCAGATGACCATATGACTTACTATGCCAGGAATGACAAACTGAAGAGGAATGGCATGGCAATCATTGTCATAAAGACTGTTTCAAGATCTGTCCTGAAGTACAATGCTGTCAGTGATAGGATAATATTCATATGCCTACAAGGAAGAGCAGTTACTACTACTACTATTCAAATGTATGTGCTAACCACCAAAGTCAAATATGAGGAAACTGAAGATTTCTACCAACTTCTGCAATCTGAGATTGACAAAACATGCAATCAAGATGTATTGATTGTCACTGGTAACTGGAATGTGAAAGTTGGAAACAAAGAAGAGTTACTGGTAGTTGGAAAACATGGCCTCAGTGATAGAAATAATGCTGGAGATCGCATGATAGAATTTTGCAAAACCAATGACTTATTCATTGCAAATACATTTTTTCAATGACATAATGAACAGCTATACACATGGACTTTGCCAGATGGAATACACAGGAATCAGATTGACTACATCTTTGGCAAGAGGTAATGGAGAAGTTCAATATCTTTACCCAAAACAAGGCCAAGAGCTAACTGTGGAACAGACTATCAACTCCTCATATGCAAGTTCAAGTTGAAGTTGAAGACAATTAAAATGAGTCCACGAGAACCAAAATATGACCTTGATAACATCCCTTCTGAATTTAGAGACCATCAAAAGAAGACATTTGATGCATTGGACACCAATGACTGAAAACCAGAGGAATTGTGGGATGACATCAAGAACATTATCCATGAAGAAACCAAGAGGTCATTGAAAAGACAAGAAAGGAAGAAAAGACCAAAGTGTCAGAAGAGACTCTGAAACTTGCTCTTGAACCGAGAGTAGCTAAAGCAAATGGAAGAAATGACAAGATAAAAGAGCTGAACAGAAGATTTCAAAGAGCAGCTCGAGAAGACAAAGTCAATTATTATAATGAAATGTGCAAAGACCTGGAGTTAGAAAACCAAAAGGGAAGAACATGCTCAGCACTTCTCAAGCTGAAAGAACTGAGGAAAAAATTTAAGCCTTGAGTTGCAATGTTGAAGGTTTCTATGGGCAAAATATTGAATGATACAAGAAAAATCAAAAGAAGATGGAAGGAATACACAGAGTCACTGTACCAAAAGGAATTGTTTGATGTTCGTTCATTTCAGGAGGTAGCATACGGTCAAGAATTGGCGAAGAACAAGGCTCCAGGAATTGAAGGAATACCCATTGAGATGTTTCAACAAACGGATGCTGTGCCGGAGGTATTCAGTCAGCTATGCCAAGAGATTTGGAAGACAGCTACCTGGTCAACTGACTGGAAGAGATCCATATTTCTTCCCTTTCCAAAGAAAGGTGATCCCACAGAATCTGGGAATTATTGAACAAAATCATTAATATCACATGCAAGTAAAATCTTACTGAAGATAATTCAAAAATGGTTGCAGCAATATATAGACGGAGAGCTTCCAGAAATGCAAGCTGGATTCAGAAGAGGACATGGAATGAGGGATATCATAGCTGATGTTAGATGGATCTTGGCTCAAAGCAAAGAATACCAGAAGGATGTTTACTTATGTTTTATTGACTATGCAAAAGCATTTGATTGTGTGGATCATAACAAATTTTGGTTACTTTTGGAAGAATGGGAATTCCAGAACTCTTGATTGTACTCATGAGGAATCTGTACACAGATCAAGAGGTTGTCATTCGAGCAGAACAAGGGGATACTTCATGGTTTAAAATCAAGAAGGGAGTGTGTCAGGGTTGTATGCTTTCACCATACTTATTCAATTTGTATGCTGAGCAAATAATCCGAGAAGCTGGATTGTACGAAGAAGAATGTGTCAACAGGATTGGAGGAAGGCTCATTAACAACCTGCAGTACGCAGATGACACAACTCTGCTTGTTGAAAGTGAAGATGACTTGAAGCACTTACTGATAAAGATTAAAGACTACAGTCGGCAGTATGGATTATACCTCAATATTAAGAAAACAAAAATCCTCACAACTGGTCCAATAAGCAGTTTCACAATGGATGGAGAAGAGATTGAAATTGTCAAGGACTTCATATTACTTGGTTCTATAATCAACACCAATGGAGGACATCAGACAACGTATTGCACTGGGCAAATCTGCTGCAAAAGACCTCTTGCAAGTGACAAAGGTCAAAGATATCTCCTTGAAAACTAAAGTGTGCCTAACCCAAGCCATGGTGTTTCAATTGCCTCTTATGCATGTGAGAGCTGGACAATGTATAAGAAAGACTGAAGAAGAGTTGATGCTTTTGAGTTGTGGTGTTGGAGAAGAATGCTAAGAGTACCATGGACTGCTAAAAGGACTAAAAAATCTGTCCTGGAAGAAGTGCAGCCAGAATGCTATTTGGAAGAGAGAATGGCCAGACTTCATCTCACCTATTTTGGTCATGTTGTAAGAAGAGACCATTCCCTGGAGAAGGACATGATGCTTGGTAAAGTGGAGGGTCAATGAAAAAGGGGAAGGCCCTCAATGAGATGGATTGACATAGTGGCTGCAACAATGAGCTCAGGAATAACAAGAATCATGAGGCTAGCGTAGGAATGGGCAGTGTTTCGTTCTGCTGTACATAGGGTCTCTATGAGTCAGAGACGACTTGACAGCACCTAACAACAATAACAACAACAACAATAAATGGGGGTAGCATGTTTTCAGTTACACATTAGTTGTATCATGGTAAGTGCAAAAGTGACTTTATAATTTTCTTTATTTAGAGTTTATATATAGTTTAAGGAGATATATACAGGTGCCAAGTCGACAAGAGGCAGATTGGTGATGGATAAGGTTATGTGTCAACTTGGCTAGGCCATAATTCTCAGTGGTTTGGCAGATATTAAGTAATCATCATCAATGTTGTGCTCTGATATGAGCAACCAATCAGTTGAAAGGGGAGTTTCCTTGGAGGTGTGCCCTGCATCCAATATACATGGATGTTCTGGCAAGCCTTGCTCTCTCTCAATTCTGCATCCAACTCACCATCCTCTGATCTCTGGTTCATGGAATGTGAGCCAGCAGCCTGTCATCTGACCAGCAGATTTGGGGATTCCCTGGCTCCCAAAGCCAATGAGCTGGCAGCCTGCCGTCTGACCTGCTGATTTTGGATTTATCAGCCCTTGCAACCATGTGGGTCAGGAGAAGCCCCCAGGCTTATACCTAACCGATGGATTTGGGACTTGCCAGGCTCCACAACTCCATGAGCCATTTCCTTCCGGGGGGGAAAAAAAAGTGCTTCACTGGTTTTGCCTCTAGAGAACCTACCCTAAGACAGCTATCAAGTGCACAGATTCAAAATTCCACCATCTCATTTCATCTAGTTTCAAAGCTTATTGCATTGTGTATTTCTTCTTTTTCAAAACACAGTGTGCTCTTCCTGTGGTGCTCTTTTATTTTGAAGACCCAAATACAGACCACTCAGGAGTCAAGGGAAAAAAAAATCTTCTTATAATGAACCAATGTGAGCAATGTGGGGAAAATACGGTGCAAAACAGACAGAAAAAACAAGTTCTGGTTTTCCTACTTCTAAAGGATTATATCAAACAGGTTTAAAGTAATGGAAAATCTCTGGTCTCTCTGCATGTGGCAACAGAAAGGTGACTGCCATCAATGAGACAGTTACATGGGCTGGATGTATTGCAAAACACTTGAGATGTTATGTACATAATAAGGTTACAGTACTTGGCCCTCAGGAATAAAATAGACCAAAGCAACTTATAAATTGGCACTGTGACTCAGATTCAAAAGAAAATAACTAAAAAACCATAAAGAAAATAAACAGCTCATCTATTCTTTCTTGTTATTATCACCAGTTTTTCTGATTCCTGTTTTTTGCTTGTTTTCCAGTGCTGCTAAGAAGATGTAGAAATAAAATATGAGCAAGTAGGTGATGATTAGCATCTGCCAAGGAGACTTCTGAGTAATTATTTATGCAATAATGTTAACTATACCTAAAGCAGAATTGGATCATTTTTAGATAGAAAGAATTAATATGTCTGTCTGTCTCTCTCTCTTTCTCTCCCTCTTTCTGTCCCCCTCTCTCTCTCTCTCTCTCTCACACACACACACATACATACACATACACTCAAAGCATTAGATCCAGTTCTGAAACTTTTGCCTGACTGATGGAAATTTCAAGGAATTTTATTCAGAGCAGATTGTTGACTTAGTATCCCAACTAAATCCCACTATAAGTGGTGGTATTTTCCCTAATTAAGGCCCCAGTATTTAGCAGCTTTGGTAGAAAAGAAAATACTACTCTTTCCACTTGGAAAAGCATTATTGAAGGATTCCTGAGTCTTCCAAAATCTGTCAGCCAAGAAGAGGTTCAAGAAAGAAAACATTTTCCTATCCACAGGCAATTTGACCTTCTTGTAGTTAGCAAATGCTAAAGGTTTTGCTGTTGCTGTTTGTTTGTTTTCTTTCTTTGTATGAATGTAGGAAAATTGGAAGTTGTCAAAAACAAAATGGAACACATAAAGATCAATATCCCATGGTGATCTGAAATGGAGTGGTATTGCTCATTTGCAATTGGACAATTATATGGTCTACTATACTGGGAATGAAAAATTGAAGAGAAATGGTGACACATTCATGGTCAAAAAGAATATTTCAAGATTTATCCTGAAATAAAACACTGTCAGTGATAGGATAATATCTATATGTCAAGACCAGTTAATACTATTTTACACAACAATTACTAATGTAAAAGATGAAGAAATTGAAGATTTATACCAATTTTTCCAGACTGAAATTGATCAAATATGCAATCAAGATACATTGATAATTACTGGTGATTGGAATGTGAAAATTGGAAACAAAGAACAATCAGTAGTTGGAAAACATGGCCACAGTGATTCAAATTATGTGAGAGATCACATGAAATCATTTTGTAAGACTAATGACTTATTCATTGCAAATATCATTTTGAACAACATAAACAATGACTATACATGTGGACCACACCAGATGGAATACAGGAATCAAATAGACTATGTCAGCGGAAAGAGAGATGGAAAAGTTCAATTTTATCAGTCAGAACAAGGCCAAGGCTGACTGTGGAACACAGCACCAGATGCTCCTATATGAGTTTAAGTTGAACCTGAAGAAAATGAAAACACGTCCATGAGAGCCAAAATACAACCTTGAGTATATCTCACTTGGATTCAGAAACTATCTTGAGAATAGAGTTAATGCACTGAACACTACGACCGAAGACCAGACAAGTTGTGGGATGACATGAAAGACATCGTGCATGAAGAAAGCAAAGGTCATTAAAATGACAGAAAAAAAAGAAAAGACCAAAACGAATGTCAGAAGAGCCTGAAACTTGCTCTTGAACTTAGAGTAACTAAAGCAAATGGGAGAAATGATGAAGTAAAAGAGTTGAACATTTAAGAACATTTGAAAGGGTGGCTCAAGAAGAAGTATTATAATGAAATGTGCAAAGACCTGGAGCTAGAAAAGCAAAAGGGAAGAACATGTTCAGCATTTCTCAAGCTGAAAGAACTGATGGGCAAAGCACTGAATGACTCAAAAAGCATCAAAGGAAAATGGAAGGAATACAGAGTCATTGTACCAAAAAGAAGTGGTTAACATTCAACCATTTCAGGAGGTACCATATGACCAAGAAAAAATGGTATTGAAGGAAGAATTTCAAACTGCACTGAAGGCATTGGGGGGGAGGGGAAAGGCTGCAGGACTTGATGGAAAACCAATTGAGATATTTCAAAAAACAGATGCAAAGCTTAAAGGGCTCACTAGTCCATGCCAAGAAATTTGGAAGACAGCTACCTGGCCACCCAATTGGCAAAAATCCATATTTGTGCCCATTCTAAAAAAAGTGATCCAAAAGAATGTGAAATTTTTCAATCTCATTAATATTATATCCAAGTAAAATTATGTTGAAGATAATTCAAAAACAATTTCAGCCATCCATTGACAGGAAATTGCCAGAAATTCAAGTTAGATTCAGAAGAGCATGGTGGAATAAAGGGTATCATTGTTTATGTCAGATGGACCTTGGTTGAAAGCAGAGAATCAGAAAGATGTTTACCTCTGTTTTACTGATTATGCAGAGGCATTTGGCTCTATAGATCATAAAAAATTATGGATAAAACTGTGAAGAACAGACATTCCAGTACACCTAATTGTGCTTATGTACATAGACCTGTACAGAGACCTGTATATAGACCAAGAGTCAGTTGTTCAAACAGAACAATAGGATATTGCATGGTTTAAAATCAGGAAAGGTGTGCATCAGAATTGTATCCTTTCACCATACTTACTCAATTTTGAGCAAATAATCCAAGAAGCTGGATTGGAGGAAGACTCATTAAAAACCTGTGATATGCAGATGACACAGCCCTGCTTGTTGAAATGGAAGATGATTGAAACACTTACTGATGAAGATCAAAGACTATAGTCTTCAGTATGGATTACACTTCAACATAACCACAATAATAATAATAATAATAATCCTCACAACTGGACCAATAAGCAACATTATGATAAATGGAGAAAACAATGAAGCTGTCAATGATTTAATTTTACTTGGATCTGCAATCAATGCTCATGGAAGCAAAATCAGACTTTAACAGAATTGAAAAGGCAAACAGATGACTCCACAGTCATAGTAGGAGACTATAATACACCACTTTTAGTGACATATAGAACAACTGGAGAGAAATCCAACAAGGATGCAGACAAACTAAACAACACACTCCACCAACTTGAACTTATAGACATCTACAAAGCACTTCACCCAACAATAGCACAATATACATTCTTTTCCAGTGCACATGGAACATGCTTCATGATAGATCATATATTATGCCATAAAGCAAGACTTAATAAATTTAAAAACACTGAAATACTGCAAAGCATCTTCTAGATCACAATGCTATCAAATTAGAAGTCAACAATAAGAAGATCAAAGGAAAAAAGAGCAAACACATGGAAACTGAACAACACTCTCCTTAAGAATGACTGAGTAATAGAAGAAATTAAAAAAGGAATCAAAAAATTCCTTGAATCAAATGAGAATGAAAACACAACATACAAAAATCTTTGTTACACAGTAAAAGCAGTGATCGGAGCCTAATTTATAGCAAGCAATAAATTCACACATCAGAAAAGAAGAAAGAGCCAAACTCAACACTTTAAACCAACATCTCCAACAATTAGAAAAAGAACAGCAAGAAAAACCCACAGTCACCAGAAGAAAGGAAATAATAAACATTCAAGCAGAAATCAATTAAACAGAAAATAGAAAGACAATAGAAAAAATCAACAAGACCAGAAGTTAGTTTTTTGAAAAGATTAATAAAATTGACAAACCACTGGCAAATTTAACAAAGGAAAAGAGGGAGAGAATACAAATCACACGAATAAGAAATGAAATGGGTGACATCACAACAGAACCAACTGAAATAAAAAGGATAATATCAGGATACTATGAAGAACTGTACT
>NW_006921694.1:2375609-2376248 GCF_000298275.1 Orycteropus afer afer | reverse complement strand
ATTCATTTTATGAAGCAAGCATAACCTTGATACCAAAACCAGGCAAAGACATCACTAAAAAGGAAAACTACAGACCAATATCCCTCATGGATATAGATGTAAAAATCTTCAACAAAATCCTAGCCAACAGACTCCAACAACATATCAAGAAAATCATTCATTATGACCAAATGGGGTTCATATAAGGTATACAAGGATTGTTCAACATTACAAAAACCACCAACGCCATCCACCACATGAACGAAACAAAGGAGAAAAAAACACATGATCATATCAACCCATGCAGAAAGGGCATTTGATAAAATCCAATACCCATTCCTGATTAAAAGTCTCAGCAAAATAGGAATAGAAGGAAAATTCCTCAACATAGTAAGGGGCATTTATGCAAAACCAACAGCCAACATTCTTCTCAATAGAGAGACCATTCCTCTTGTGAACAGGAACCAGACAAATATGTCCTCTGTCACCACTTCTATTCAGTATTGTATTGTAAGTCCTAGCCAAGGCAATAAGGCAAGAAAGGGCAATCAAAGGCACCCAAATTGGTAAGGAAGAAGTCAAACTATCCCTATTTGTTGATGATATGATCCTATACCTAGAAAAGCCAAGAGACTCAGTCAAAAATCTACTGGAACTAAT
>NW_006921694.1:2364918-2374784 GCF_000298275.1 Orycteropus afer afer | reverse complement strand
TAATCCGATTAAAAAATGTGTGGAAGACATGAATAAACACTTCACCAAAGAGGATATTCAGGCGGCTAACAAACATATGAAGAAATACTCAGGATCATTAGCCATTAGAGAGATGCAGATCAAAACAACAATGAGATACCATCTTGCCCCAGCACTAGTAGCAAAGTTCAACAAGACAGAAAATAACCAATGCTGGTGATGATGCAGAGAGATTGAGACTCTCATCCACTGCTGGTGGAACTGTAAAATAATATAACCACTGTGGAAAGCAGTATAGTGATTCATTAAAAAGTTGGAATTAGAAATACCATTTGACCCAGGCATTCCATTAGTAGGTATATATCCTAAAGAACTGAGAGCCAGGACAAGAACAGATATATACACATCCATGTTCATTGCAGCACTATTTACAATAGCAAAAAGATGAAAACAATCTAGGTGCCCATCAACAGAAGAATAGATAACCAAACTATGGTCATACACACAATGGAATACTATGCAAACTTAAAAAATAATGTAGAATCTGCAAAACACTACATAACGTGGATGAACTTGGAGGACATTATGCTGAGTGAAATAAGTCAATCACAGAAGGATTATTAGCCCATTTTTGTAATGTATTAGTCCATTTTTGGGAGCTCTGGTAGCATAGTGCCTAAGGCACTTGACTGCTAACCAGAAGGCTGGCAGTTCAAACCCACCAGTCACTCCTCGGAAGGGATATGGGGCAATCTACTTCCATAGTGATACTGCCTTGGAAACCCAAGGAGGGATCGTTATGAGTCAGGTCCGACTCGACGGCACATAACAATAACAGCAACAGTCCATTTTTTAAAAAAGTCAAGGAAAGGTTTATATATGGAAGGAAATTTTCTTTGTTGGTTACCAGGGGTGGAAGGGGAGGGGAGAGAACCCTGTTAGGTAGAGTATTGAGACAAGAATTGATTTGGGTGGAGAGAAGGGCAACGCACCAAATGTGAGTGATCAACATGGTAGCACTGAGGAAGAGGAAGTCATGGAGATGTGCATGGGAGGTACAGACAACAAAGATGAACCCTTTTGCACATAGAGTACTGCGCTGTCAGTGAAGGAAAACATTGATCTATAGGTGGGTAGATAGGCGGACAGGCTGAACTATTAGGTGTGTCTATGCAGTGGGGAGTGTGCCCAAGACCATGTGTAGGGTTGGCAGACAATATCTCTACTAGCATATTTGTATGTTCTGTAAGAATTCCCAGGTATATAGTAGAGCTGACAAGGGACAAGGTTGTAGTCACTTCTTGGCCACAGCCATCCGCCCAGAGGGAGTGAGTAGTTGGACCTGTGGGCTTGGGACCATAGTCACAGGGAACATCAAGCTCAACTGGCATAACATACTACACAAAACATTGCTCCACATCCTACTTTGGCGAGTAGCAACTGGGATCTTAAATGCTTGCCAGTGGCCATCTCGATGAGAGAGATGGGTCTCTCCTTGTCCAGAGCAAAGAAGAATGAAGAAAACCAAAGACTCATGGAAACAATTAGTCCAAGTGGCTGGTACACCATGCAATCCTTAGACTATACAACTATGAGACCAGAAGAACTAGATGGTGCCTGGCTACCACTGTCAACCACTTGGAAGGGGATTTATGTAGGAGATCCTGGATAGAAGGGGAGAACAATGTGGAACAAAACTCAAAATATTTTTTTTTTTTAAAAAGGACCAGGTTTGCTGGTCTGATAGAGCCTGATGGAACCCCTGAGACTATACCCTGAGCTGCCCTTCAGGTCTGAAATTGAACCCACTCCTGTGGCTTCCAGCCAAACAAAAGAAAAGCATATGAGCTGAACATTTACATTAGGTAGATACACTCCTTGGAGAGATCAATCATGGGAGAATAGAAGGGCTGTGTATGCACAGGGAGACAGCTCAGAAGGTGGGAGTGCATGGGAGGGAAGGACACAGAGAAGAGGTAACTATGGGGAGGAAGTGGGAGGAGAGCTATTGCATTGTAGGAAATTGCAATCAATGGCACCAGACAAGGTGTATGTGAACTACTATATGGAAAGTGAATTTGCTCTGTAATTTTCCACCCAAATCACAATAAAAATTTTTTTAAAGAAAGAAAGCTATAAAACACTACTACAAAAAACTATAAGATATCTACATAAATGGAAGAACATACCAATCTCATGGATAGGAAGATTGAATATTGTGTCAATACTACCTAAAGGTAAATAAATAAAAAATAAGGACTTATCATAACTTTGCCCCCGTTAGCTCTATTATGAACGTGGACATTCTTATAAAACCAAAACCAAATGCACTGCCATTGAGTCAAATCTAACTCATTACAACCCCTTCTTGGGTTTCCAAGGCATAGCACTATGGAAGTAGATTGCCCAATCTTATAGCACATACAAATTCATATGTAGAAATATCATCTGTCAAAATTATATGTGGCCATGATTGTGATAACTTCTTAGCCACAGTCAAATGCCTTGAGAAAATGAGTTGCTGGGCCCTCAGGCTTGGGACCAGCCACATTGCAGGGGACATCAAGCTGAATTGGTATAACATACTACACAAAAACTTTGTTCTACATCCTACTTTGATGAGTAGCAACCAGGATCTTACAAGATTTGAGGTGGCCATCTAAGATGCAATAATTGGTCTCTCTTCAACCAGAGCAAAGGAGAATGAAGAAAATCAAAGAAGCCTGGAAACAATTAGTCCAAGGAACTAATGAACCAAGCAAATCTCAGCCTACATGATCTTGAGACCAGAAGAACTACATGGTGCCTGGCTACCACTGTCAACAGCTCAAAAAATGATCAAAATAGGGTATCTGGGATAGTCTGGGAAAAAAATGTGGAATGAAACTCAAAATCATAAAAAAAGACCAGGTTTATGGTCAGATAGAGACTGGTGAAACCCCCAAGACTATGACCCATAGGCACTCTTCAGGCCCGGAATTTAACTTACTCCCACGGCTTCCAGCCAAACAATAGACAGGCACATAAGATGAACAATTACACCAGGTAGGCGCACTCCTTAGAACAATCAACCATGGGCGATCAGGAGGGCAACATTAGCACAGAGAGATAGCTCAAAGGGCAGAAATGCATAGGAAAGAAGGACACAGGGAAAAGGTAACCACAGGGACAAAGTGAGAAGAGAGCTGTTACATCATGGGGATTGCAATCGTGAAACAAAATGTGTCTGAACTGTTGAATGGAAAACAATTTTGCTCTGATTACTTTCACCCAAACCATAATAATAATAATAATAAAGATTACAGCCTTGGAAACTCTATGGGGCAGCTCTACTGTGTCCTAGAGCGTTATTGAGTCAGAATGGACTGGAGGGCAATAGATTTGGATTGTTTTGGTTACTTGGGACATGTTATCAAGAGACACCACTCCCTGGAGAAGCACATCACGCTTGGTAGAGGGTCAGCAAAAATGATGAAAACTCTACACAAGATGGACTGACACAGTGGTTTCAACAGTGCGCTGAAATACAGCATTATTTGTAAGACTGGTGCAGGACCAGGTGGTGTTCTTTTATATATACAGTCCTTATGAATTGGAATTCGCTTGATGGCACCTAACAACACCTGCAAGAGCTCTGGTGGCATAGTGCCTGAGGCACTTGACTGCTAACCAGAAGGCTGGTGGTTCAAACCCACCAGCCACTCCTCAGAAGGAAGATGGGGCAATCTACTTCTGTAGTGATACTGCCTCAGAAACCCAAGGAGGGGTCGCTCTGAGTCAGGTCCAACTGGACGGCACATAACAACAACAACAACACCTACAATAATAACAACAATACAGGCACACACATGCACACATAAACCTCATTCCATTGAACTACAAAATGTGAGCAAGTAGTAAAATTCAGCTGAAATTGCTGAGAAATTTTAAGTAGAAGTGTTTTAGGTCTTGAATCCAATGCTTAATAAGGACAATAATCACCAATAGTAATCTTGTTCCTGATTTCCTTTCACTGTTTAGAATTTACCTCCCATCCTTTCTTAAACAACTCGGTTACTTCCTCCTCCCGAAGCCCGCGGGGAAGTCAGAAAGCCAACATTTGAGGTAACGTGGCAACGCATTTTAAGAAGAATCAGTTCCTAAGAAGTGGGGAGAAAATACATCATTGGACTTTGCAGAGACAAACACGCCCCAGCAGGTTGGAGACTGCCAGGAGCGGGGTCCCGCAGGCCGTCGCGTCCCCCCTCCCTCTCACCCCTGGTGGGGCTGTCCTTTGCACGAGGCCTGGCCCGGGTTGCTGCCGCTCCCCAGGGAGCCGAACCCTCGCGCTCCCTCCAGGATGGGACAGGATATGACAGCCTGGTTTGTGCACCAGCATCCTTAATATTTCCTTCCTTTGAGAAGCAAATAGAGCGTTCCCTTATCTGAATGCTAATTTCCTAGTTAAAAACCCTCCCTTGCTGACAAGGGACTGAGTTTTAAATCACAGATGTAGAGTATCAAATGCAATAATGCTCTTGCAATAGTGCATTGAAGCCTCAATTAATTAACCCTTGGGCTAAGTAGGCAGGTACACGGCGATGGCCGCAGGCGGTGGATGGATGAGATTTAAATGTGCATCTCATTTCCCCAGCACGGAGCATGCCGTTTGGTTCAGAAAGGAGTCATTTTGCACACTCGCCTCATTTACTCGCTGCTTTAATCCTCCTAATTCCACCTGAGATCGGGGGAGAATTGAAAAGGAAGGCGACGAGCAGAGGCTGCGGGCTGGGCTTTTGTTGCCTGCGGTCTCCCGGGACCGCGCCGCGCCAGGTCGCGCAGGGCCTCTCGCCTTCCCCGCGGGGCCGAGGAGCCCAGGGGGCTTGGGTGGGAAACGTGGACAGCGAGATCAAGGGAGATAGAGGATTTTATGTTGTTAGGTGGTGCAGGACTCTCGGGAGGATGATGCGGAGCCGAGACCACATTGCCTGGGTGTGGGGTCCCTAAGCCAGACCGCAGCTTGCGCTTGGCGCGCCTGGGCGCAGGTGTTGAGGGTGGGGCCGCAGCGAGCGCCCCGACGCCCGGTGAGCGCGAGGTAGGGGTGCAGGCTTGGATCCCACAGCCCTTTGGTGTCGTGCCACCTGGTTTGGGGAGACGCCGTCTACCCCTGGCCCGGGCGCCGTGTCCCTCGCTGACTTGGTGTAACTCTGCAGCTCATTTCTCTCCACGCGATTTACCATCTGTGAACTCGTCTTTAACCTAATAAAAATCATCTAGCTTTTGACTAACAAGAAAAGGAAACAGTGCTCATTGTGGGGTTTGGGCAAAATGGCTTCACTAATGTGCAGGATGAGAACGGAGTGATTTATAGGCGGTTTTAACTGTAGGCTATGATTAGGGGGCTGGTAGTAAGTGCATTAGATGTCTAAGTGTGGCAATAGAGTAAATAGGCGTTTTATTTATCGCAGTGCCAGGGGCCTCTTAGCGGAAGAGCGCTTCTCCAAATTGAAATATAGCAGAGTTTACACTCCTGATTAGGGCTTCAAGCACAGAGCCCAAGGCTATCAGCTAAGCAGAAACAACGCTCGCTGACACCTAATTGTCACTGGATTAATGTGCAAACAGGGACAGCGAACAGCAACAACAAATAACCTAGTGTCAAGAGCCGCTGGTGGCAGTGTCCACTCTCAGTGACTTGGGGCCAAATTGGAGTTTATATGTCAAAACCTGCTCGGATCAATGTGTTGGGCTCCTTCTGCGAAGGGCTGGATGGAGTCATGGCAGTTGTTGATCTATGTGTGTGTGTGGGCACATTATAGGCAGGGGAGGGGAGCAGGCAGACGGAGGAGGTGAAATGCCTTTCCATTAATTTTTTTTTTCTTTTCTGCTTTATGCTCTCGAATTCGCAGCTATTAAGGTAAATTTATGTGAATCAGGTCTTTCTCTCCAGGATCTTGTGACTTTCGCCTGTGTCTCCATATAAAATTTAATAACCCTGTTTGTGAATCAAATCATTCCCACAACAACAGATTCAATCTGGGTCGCCACCTGTCTGGCTTTGGACAGGAGCAACCGAATTGGGCAGCTGGGTTCCATCTTTTCACTGGGGCTAGTGGTTGGTTGGCTGCCTGGTAGGTCAGTTTGCCCTGGGGTTTTCCAGAGCAAGAGCCAGACATGTCTGACATCTGAAGGGGAAAGGGAGGAAGACTTCTCCCTGTTCCCACCTTTTCTTAAAATAACCAAATTGGTAGCAGCCCTATTTTAAAAACACAAAAGTCATACGAGTCTAAAGCAAATGGAAGAACAGGTTACCATCTAAGAAGTTCTTATGTTCTCTCATTTTTCTTCTACAATTAGCCATTTAGGGAGGGAAAAAGGCACAAATACATGAATTATGTGCCTAAATGTATTTCTAAAGTTCTTATGTTTTATTGAGCATGAAAGTTGGTCTTTCCTTGTGTTAAGGACTGAAGAAACTATGGAACTAGCTAGTAGCTCAATGGTGCAAAGTCTTATGATTTAAACTTGACATTTGCAATTTTTTGCTGTAAAATATTACTTTCTTTATTTCAAGACTTTAGTTGAAAACCTCGTAATTTCCTTTAAGCTCCATTTGATTGTCAATTGCACAACTCTCTCTAAAGCTTAGGGCTTATGATTTTCATACACACATGATTTATGCTTTTTGTGTCATAATATAATGTACTTTGGTACAGCTTCTACTTATTTCCCTTGCATCATGAGAGCCTTTTGTTTTAGAAGCTGGGGTTTTTATGGTGACCTGGCTATAGATCTTCTTGAATTGTCCAAAAATGCCCTTTCCTCTGCCATTTCCAGCCTTCTGTGCCACTCCATTTAATGTATTTCCAGAAACTGGTGGTCTGGGTATCTATTTGAATAATGATATGAAATAAATGTTCACTCTCAAATATTTCAATAGCTAGCTACAAAAAGCCCTTTCAACTGCCTCAAGTATGCATCAAGGATGCCAGAACATATTCTGTAGTTTGCAAACACTGAGATTTTCTTTAGTCCCTTTGCTGCCAGAAAATCATGAAGCTGGATCTTCCATAAGGAAATCCCAAATCCATTTTACTAACAACATACTGGATGAATTCAATGTATTTTCAATTCAAGCATAAAATTCTAAGGTCATCTGAGGTGCTGATTACATCATGTTGTTGTTGTTGTTGCCTTTGAGTCGATTCCAACTCATAGTGACCCATGAGGGCAGAGTGTTGTTGTTGTTGTTATGTGCCGTGGAGTCGGACCTGACTCATAGCGACCCCTCCTGGGTTTCTGAGGCAGTATCACTATGGAAGTAGATTGCCCAACCTTCCAGCCTTCTGATTAGCAGTCAAGTGCCTTAGGCACTATGCTACCAAAGCTCCTGAGGGCAGAGTAGAACTACTCCATAGGGTTTTCAAGATTGTAACCTTTTGAAAGTAGATCACCAGGTCTGTCTTTTGATGGACTTCTGGGTGGATTTGAACCACCAACCTTTCAGCTAGTAGACAAGTTTCCAAGGAACCTCAATTAAAAAAAAAAAAAAACCCACTGCCATCCAGTTGGTTTTGACTCATAGCAACCTCCGTTGGATTTCCAAGGTGATAAATCTTTACAGAAGTAGATTGCCTCATCTTCCTTGCAAGAAGTGGCTGATGGGCTTGAACCACCAAATTTCTGGTTGACATTATGCCACCAGAGCTCCTTAGGGAACCTTGATTATGGCATAAAAATATAAATTAATGGTCTACTTCATAATGACTATACTTAAACAATCAAATCATCTAAAACATTACATTTTCTGGAAAAACTAATAATATGCATTGTTATGATAAAGATTGGGATTCATGTAGGAAAAAATTTGTTGATTCTAATTATGACACTTTATAGGTCTTACTTTGTAGACTCCTAAAACTGGAACTAACGGACCTATCTTGGAAGAAGTGTAGCCAGAGTGCTCCTTGGAAGCGAGAATGGCCAGACTTTGTCTCACCTACTTTGGTCATGTTGTCAGAAGAGACCATTCCCTGGAGAAGGATATCATGCTTGGTAAAGTGGAGGGTCAGCAAAAAAAGGAGATGGATTGACACAGTGGCTGCAATGATGGGCTCAGGCATAGCAAGGATTGTGAGGCTGGTGCAGTAGTGCACAGTGTTTCATTCTGTTGTACACAGGGTTGCTATGAGTCAGGGCTGACTCTACAGTACGTAATGACAACAACAGAACTGGAAGGAAATTTAGAGACTATCAAACCCTGTTTGCAGATGGGAAAACTGAAGCCCAGAAAGGTTAAATGTCTCGCTTAGAGGCATACATACATATACACAAACACAACTAAATCTTCCAAATATTCCTTCTATACGTAATTATCCCAGTCAAGCCATAAACATTGTAAGTATATGAGAAAAACATCACACCTTGTCAACATTAACTATTCAGCCATTTATACACTATTATGGTCTTGCATACAAACCTGCTTTATAAAATTATTGATTTAAAAAATAATTCTGGGATAGCTAGAATGGATTGACATGGTGGCTGCCACCATGGGCTCAGTGTGGCAAGGACCGTGAGGCTGGTACAGGACCGGGCAGTGTGTTGTTCTGTTGTGCATATGGTCCCCATGAGTCAGAGCTGACTCAACGGCACCTAACAACATCAACAACAGGTAGAATGGAAATAATGAGAAAGTTGATACAATGTAAAGAATATAGCCAATATCATGGAACAATACATATAGAAATTGTTGGAGGAACCTGTTTTGCTGTGTATATTTGCACTGAAAATAGCATAAAATATTATTAAAAAAATAATTGAGGGCACTTGTTATTCCTTGATAAATCATCCAGAAATTGTGGCACAGAATTAAATTAAATTGTGGCACAGAAGTTTTTAGGATTGGGAAGTGTAGATACATCTCAGTTACATAAGGTATTGTATTCTTCTTCTTCATTTATCTACTCCTCTTATCTCTTACCCTTTCTGCTTTTTGGCGTTTTAACTTTTCCTTCAGGCTCTACAGAGCGCAAAGAAGTTGATATTTTTATTGCTTAATAAAATATTTCATAGAGAAAAGAAGACAAAACTAACAGATAGAATATTGTGCTCACTCATGCTCTCCCTGGCTCCCAGCATGCTGGACAATCATTGACTGTTAACCACAAAGCTGGGTTCAAACTCACCAGCCACTTCTTGGAAGGAAGGTTGGGCAATCTACTTCAGTAGTGATACTGCCTCAGAAACCCAAGGAGGGGTCGCTATGAGTCAGATCCGACTTGACAGCAGTTAGTTTTTTTGTTTGTTTGTTTTGTAGAAGAAAAGGTAATGTTTGGTAAGTTTTAAAGTAATTCTGCAAGAGAGTTACAGATTTCTTTGTGTAGGGATCCTCAAACTTTCTGTAATGGACTTTTGGGTACAAAACTTCAGGATGTGTCTGAATTATTAAGCCTCAGCTCAATTGGTATGACTACATTTAAAGACAGGTTGAATACTTGTAATCAGGTTACAAGTGGGATGATACTTGGTAGAGTTGGGCAGTGTATTTACTCTAAGGAAACTGCTGAAATATAAGCTGGGGACCATAACTGGGGTTATAGAATCTGAAATATGATATACAATGACAACCCTAACCCAACCTGAGTTCTTGAGAATTTCAAAACCAGTGATCATCAAGATAACAAATACTAGGCACTTTCATACATTTGATTCTGATTTCATAGACTGAAATGATTGTACAAAAACTCTATAAAAGGAAATCTTACCAAGGACACAAAACACCTCCTCAAAGAAAACTATAAAAAATTACTTCAAGAAACCATAAGAGATCTACATAAATGGAAGAACATTGCATGCTCGTGGATAGGAAGATTGAACATTGTGAAAATGTCAGTTCTACCCAAAGC
>NW_006921694.1:2360423-2362193 GCF_000298275.1 Orycteropus afer afer | reverse complement strand
AAAAAAAAAAAAAAAAAACCTCTATAAGAGGAAGGATGAGAAAGAAACTATCCTAGAATCATTTCTATGCAGGAGACATTTCATGTATAATTTGTGTTCTCATTTGTTCTGGGCGAACAATGTTGGAAGTATTTTGAAAATAACCAAAACCACTTTGGACCAAGTACTGAAGGGAAAAGACCCAGCAGAAAACATGGTTTGTGTCTTAAAGACACCTAGTTGAGTGACTTGGAGCAAGCCACTACCAAAAATTCATGCATTGTGGTTTTGTTCTTTACAACCAAAGGACTTGAGACACAATTTCTTATTTTTTGAACATTTTATAGTACTTTAGGTGAAAGTTTACACAGCACGTTAGTCTTCTAATGAATAACTCATGCTCCAATCGTCTGTGCTATTGGTTGCAGTGTGTCAGCACTCTCCCCAATTCTTCCCTGAGTTCTCTGTTTCCATTTGTCTGGTATCCCCATCCCTCATTCTCTTCTCATCTTTGATTTTGAGCAAATATTGCCCTTTTGGTCTTGAATAGTTGATTGTTCTAAGGAGCACATTCTTCACATGTGTTATTGCTTATTTTATAGGCTCATCTCTTATTTGACTGAAAGGTGGCCTCCAGGAATGGCTTCAGATTCCAGTTAGAATATTGTCTCAGGGCAATAGTCTTAGAGTTTCCTCCAGTGTCTTTCAGTAATTTGGATCCTTTTCCTGTTGTTGTTCTACATTTTTTATTCATTCTAACTGGAACTTTCTACTGTGGTCCTGGTCAGAGTGGCCAGTAGTAGTAGTTGGGCATTATCTAGTTCTTCTGGTTAGGTACACAATTTCTTAAGGTAAAGTCCACAAGTCATCAAAGTCAGCATTCAAAAAGCTCTTCCAGGGGATACTTATACACCCCAAAGTTGAAAACACTTGGACAAAAGCAACTACAGGTTTTCATGTAAATGTGAGATTTCTAATCACTTTTGCTTTAGCAAGTTGAACCTTAATATTATGGTTTGAGGAAAAGACTGGAAAAGATACTGATGACTGATTTAAAATACTCCCTCAGACCACAGGAATGCTTCACTAGGTGAGGTCTTCCAGGGTGTACTGTTAGAGACATGTACCTTATGGAGAACTTCAACAGTAGTTGCTAGCTTTTTGTTTTAGTTTTATTGTAGCAAAATATATAATAACAACAACTTTGCAGTTTTGACCTTTTTAAAGTGCACAATGTCCAAAAGTTTTTAATCACCCCAAACAAAACTTCAGTCTTCCTTAAGCAATAGCTCCTTCCCCTAATCCCTGGTAACCATAAATAAACTTTTGTCTTTATGCATTTAACTATTCTAAATATTTCATATAAGTGGGATCATACGATATTTGTCCTTTTGTCTCTGACTTATTTCACTTAGCATAATGTTTTCGAAGTTCACTCATGTAGTAGCATGTATCAGTTCTTCATTTCTCTTTATTTAAAAAAAAAAAAAAAAGGAAATTCCGGCAAGATGGTAGACTAGGCAGAAAGGCTGCACAGACCCTCTTCAACAAAGAAAAGGAAAACCAATTAACACAGAGACAGAAGATAATCCTGGACCCCTGAGCCTTGAAGGGAAGGATATAGAAAGGACTAAAAACCCCAACTAGCAGAAGAATTTGCGTGAAAATACCAAAAAAGGAGACATATGGAGCTGCGGTCTGGCAGCGATCCTGAGCGACCCTGATGGCACCGAGAGCTTGGAGATTCCTGAGTGGTGGTAGGACCTGAGAATTAACCTAAAAATCACCCTG
>NW_006921694.1:2354561-2358844 GCF_000298275.1 Orycteropus afer afer | reverse complement strand
TATCACCAAAACACATCATCATCAAACTCATCAAAACCAAAGACAAAGACAGAATACTGAAAGCAGCACAGAAAAAAAAAAAAAAAAAAAACCTCACTGCTGTCATGTCAGATCCAATCATAACGAACCTTTCTTGGGTTTCTGAGGCGGTATCACTGTGGAAGTAGATTGCCCCATCTTCCTTTCAGAAAAGTGGCTTGTGGTTTTGAACTGGCAGCCTTCTGGTTAGCAGTCAAATGCTTTAGGCACTACGCCACCAGGAGCTCCTATTAGCAGAGTAATATTCCATTGTATGAATATACCACATTTTGTTTATCCATTCATCTGTTGATGGACGTCTGGATTATTTTTACCTTTTGGCTATTGTGAATAATGCTGCAATGAACACTGGTTTACAACTATCTGTTTGAGTCCCTGCTTTCAAGTTTTTTTTGGTATAAACCTAGGGTGGAATTGCTGGGTCATGTGGTAATACCTCATCCACTTACTGGAAGAGATCACATTTGTGCCCATTCCAAAGAAAGATGACCCAACAAAATGTAGAAGTTATCTAACAATATCATTAATGTCACATGCAAATAAAATTTTGGTGAAGATAATTTAAAAAACAGTTGCAAAAGTACTTTGACAAGGAGCTGCCAGAAATTAAGCCAGATTCAGAAGAGAATGTAGAATGACGACTATCATGGCTAATGTCAGATGGATCGTGGATGAAAGCAGAGAATACCAGAAAGATGTTACTTACATTTTATTGAATATACAAAGGCATTTGACAGTGTGTCACACAAATTATGAATAACATTGTAAAGAATCAGAATTCCAGAACACTTCATTGTGCTCATGTGAAACCTGGTCTATATGTAGACCAGGAGTTGGTCATTTGAGCAGAACGGGGGATACTGCATGGTTTAAAATCATGAAGGGTATGCATCAGGGTTGTATCTTCTCAGCCCACTTATTCAATCTGTATGCTGAGCAAATAATCTGAGAAGCTGGTATATGAACCATTATACAGCATCAGAATTGAAGGAAAACTCATTAACAACCTATGATATGCAGATGACACACCTTGCTTGCTGAAAGTGAAGGAAACTTGAAGCATTTACTGATGAAGATCAAAGACTATAGCCTTCACTATGGATTATCCCTCAATATAAAGAAAACAAAAATCCTCACCACTGGACCAATAAGCAAATAATGATAGATGGGGAAAAGACTGAAGTTGTCCAATTTTGCTTGTATCTACAATCAACACCCATAGAAGCAGCAGTCAAGAAATAAAAACATTGTCCTACGCTGGGCAAATGTGCTGCAAAAGATGCATTGAAAATGTTTAAAAGCAAAGATGTCACTTCGAGGACTAAGGTGCCCAAGCCATAGTATTTTTAATCACCTCATATGCGTGTGAAAACAGACAATGAATAAGGAAAACTGAAGAATTGATGCATTTGAGTTGTGGTGTTGGTGAAGAATATATTGAATGTATTGTGGACTGCCAGAAGAATGAACAAATCTGTCTTGGAGAAAGTACTGCCAGAATGCTACTTGGGAGTGATGATGGCAAGATATCATCTCATGTACTTTGGGCATGTTATCAGGAGGAGCCAATTCCTGGAGAAGGAATCATGCTTAGTGAAGTAGAGGGTCAGTGAAAAAGAAGACGATTCACAATGAGAAGTATGGATGCAGTTGCTGCAACAACGGGCTCAAACATGGCGACGGCTGTGAAGATTACTTAAGGATAGGATGGTGTTTCATCTCTTGTACACAGGGTTGCTATGAGGGAGAACCTATTCAACAGCACCTACAACAGCAACAATGTTAATTCTGTGTATAACTTTTGAGAAACTGCGGAACTTTTCCACAGCAACTGCACCATTTTACATTTCCACCAGCAGTGGACAAAGGGGTTTGATTTCTCCATATCCTCTGCAAGACTTGTTAGTTTCTATTTTTTTTTTTTTTTTCTAATAGTCATCCCAGTAGGTAACAAGTGGTATTTCGTGGTGGTTTTGATTTACATTTCTTTGATGACTAATGTTAAGTATTTTGTCATGTGTTTTGTCTTGGCTAGGTTCTCTATAGGGGCAAAAACAATGAAGCATATATATGTATAATATAGAGATTTTTTTTCAAGAAATGGTTTACGCATTCATGGAGGCTGTTGTTGTTGTTATTAGGTACCATCGAGTTGGTTGCAACTCATAGTGACCCTATGTACAACAGAACAAAACATTGCCCCGTCGTGTGCCATCCTCACAATTCTTGCTATATCTGAGCCCATCGTTGCAGCCACTGTGCCAGTCTGTCTCATTGAGGGTCTTCTCCTTTTTCACTGACCCTCCACTTTACCAAGCATGATATCCTTCTCTAGGGAGTTGTCTCTTCTGACAACATGACCGAAGTAAGTGAGATAAAGTCTGGCCATTCTCTCTTCCAAGGAGCATTCTGGCTGCACTTCTTCCGGTTCATTTTTCTGGCAGTCCATTTTACTTTCACTTTTCTTCACCAACACCACAACACAAAAGCATCAACTCTTCTTCAGTCTTCCTTAGTCACTCTCCAGCCAAGTTCCAAATCTATGGTTCAAGTCTCAGATTGGAGTTTTCTCCTGACTCACATGATTGCAGGGACTGTTGAACCCAAAATTAGCAGGTCAGATGACAGGCTGCTCACTCATCTCCCAAGAACTAGAGGTCAGAGGATGATAAACTGGATGCAGGGTTGAGAGCGTAAACCTTGCCAGAACATCCATATATATTGGATGAAGGCTACAATCCCAAGGAAACTCCCTTTCAACTGATTGGCTGCTCACATGAGATAACAAAATGGAGAATGATTATATAATATCTGGCAATCCACTGAGAATCAAGGCCTAGCCAAGAAGACACATAATCTTAGCCATCACATGCTTATTGGCCATTTGTATATTTTCTTTGGAGAAATCTCTGTTCAAGTTAATTGTCCATTTTTCAATTGGATTTTCTTCTTTTTATTGTTGAGTTGCTGAAATTGTTTATATATTCTGCATATTAAACCCTTATGAGTCATATGCTGTTGTTATTGTGAGTCAATTTCAACTCACAGAGATTCCATGTGACGGAGTAGAATCCTGCTCCATAGGGTTTTCTAGTCTGTAATCATTAAGGGGGAAGATCACCAGGTTTTTCCTTCTCAGAGCCACTGGGTGGGTTTGAACTGCCAATCTCCAGGTTAGCAGCTGAGTGTGTAAACCAATGTACCACCAGGGCTGCTTATCAAATATGTGATTCTCTAAAATTTTCTCCCACTTCGTAGATTGTCTCATTACTTTCTTGAAAAAGTTTTTTGATGCACAAAAGTTTTTAATTTTATGAAATCCAATGAATCTATCTTTTTACTGCTCTTTCTTAACCCCAGTACTGGGAGCCTAAGGCACTTGACTGCTAACCAGAAGGCTGGCAGTTCAAACACACCAGCCTTTCCTTGGAAGGAAGGTTGGGCTAGTTACTTCCATAGTGATAATGCCTCAGAAACCCAAGGAGGGGTCGCTATGAGTCAGGTCTGACTCAAAGGCACATAACAACAGTAACAACCCCAATACTTTTCTGTAACTAGCAAAAAAATAAAGTTTGTGGATCAAGAATACTATAAGATGTTCTCTTTCTAATTTTCTACCCTATTTAAATTACTATGCTGTACCTTAAATAATATCATGACTTTTGTAATATGATTTTGTTTAATTTATTTATTTATTGCCATTTTGAACCTCTGAAATAAAATGGTAGGCAAAAATATCTCCAAGCAATATTCCTTCAATATTGTTCAAGAAGCTTAGTCCTCTAACATCATAAAGTTTTATGCATTTAAATATTTTCCATATGTTTAAATATAATTAAAGGCAGATGAGGTATACTGTATTCCAAACATGCATATTTTTCCTTGGTAAGCAATTTTGAAAAATCATTTTTTTTTCTACACTAGTGTCATGGAGCCAACTCTAATTTTATGTTAAAACTGGATGTTTAAATCCAATAGGCATTTCCTGCATGGAGGCTAGATGGTTTCTCAGACTCAAAGTGTAACAGTTTGTGTTCATGCATGGTTAAAATGAAAGCAAAAGTATATACAGTACTGAGTTGTCAGTGAAGGAAAACATGGGTATATGGACGGATAGATAGGTGGACAAGCTAAATGATTATGTCTATGAAATGGGGAGTGTATCCAAGATCATATATATATATAGGGTAGGCAGACAATGGTCCTATAAGTTTATATGAATGATCAGAATTCCCAGGTGTATA
>NW_006921694.1:2348882-2353722 GCF_000298275.1 Orycteropus afer afer | reverse complement strand
AATTAATTAATTAATTTAAAAGAAAATGAAAGCAAAAGTATGTGATGAGCACCAAGTTCCTCTCTCCATCAAGTTTAATATTGGTCAGCAGGAGCAACATATTGTGTGCTGTCTATATACTCTTTGTAAAGTAGGATTTTTTTTTTCCTACTTGAGGGAAGTTTTTCTAAGCTCACATCTTTTTCATGGTATTCTTTCCCCTTCTCAGTGAGGGACTATTGATGGAGTGGACACCACTTACCATAACTGTTCTGAGCTGCCAGCAGCTGAGTTTCCTGTGATTGATTTTATATAGCACCTTTTATACTTGAGAGATCCCAAAGCATTTAACAAAGCAGTGAGTGAGTTTGATACTGATAGTGATGTCATAGGCAAACACTGGCAAGGGCACAAACTCGATAGCAGCTCACATTTCTTTAGAGTCTCGAACTCTCCAGAGGGCCAGCTGGCCGGGTCACCACCATTCTCTCTGGATTCCCCAGAATCTCAAAACTGGAAAGGACATCTATTTTGCTTCCAGGACATTCCTCGGCCAGACCAGCCCCTAAACCACTCAAAACGAAACGAAACCAAACCAAACCCACTGCTCTGGAGTGGATCATGACTCACAGCGACCCTACTCAAGACAGGTCCAATAGGCCATGAGGGTGGCTTCAGTACCACCATGCTGGTTGCCATCTAACTCACGCGACCACACATGTGTCAGAATAGAACTGTGCTGCATAGAGTTTTAATTGTTGTTTTTAAATAATATTTTATTATGTTTTCAATGAAACTTTCCATAGCAGTTTAGGTTTCCATTCAACAATTTCTACACAAGATTTTCCAATGACATTGGTTACATTCTTCATAGTGTGTGAATATTTTCATTATTTCTGTTCTGGTTGTTTGTTTCCATTTATCTAGTTGCCCTGCCCCTTACATTCTCGTCTTTGTTTTAAAGTACAGTCATCCTTATGGATGCTCAAGTCCTTTATGTAAAGTATTTGCATATAACCTAGGCACTTGTTCCTGTATACTTTAATACAATGCAGATGATATATAAATAGCACATTATACTCCCTCTTAGCCTTTGAGGGATTGTTTTGACCACTTAACTGCTTTTTTTTTTTTTTTTTTCTGAACACTTGATCAGTGGTTGGTTGACTCTGTGGTTGGTTGAATCCATGGTTACAGAAACTGCAGATATGGAAGGCTGACTGTAATTGTCGACCATTTGTTCTCATATAGGTTCCCATAGAGTTTTCAGCGGCTGATTTTTTCAGAAGTAGATTGCCAGGCACTTCTGAGTGGATTTGAACCTCCATTCATTTAGCAGCCAAGCACATTAACTACTTGCAGGTAACTTTGAAGGAGCCATTTAAACTCTCTAGACCTCTATTATTCTATTGTATCGGTACAATAAGGGGACTGGATGGGTGGTCAGAAGTTCTAAGACTGATTTTGTAAGTATTTCTTGAATCTCGAGTCACTAGATGCCCACTGTTGTGTCAGGCATCTGCTCTGCAGAGGGAACACTCTTTGGCTTACTTTGGGACCACGTAAGTATAAAAACAGACAAAAAACCATCTCCAGAAGAACATAAAGTTTATCCCCTGAGTAGGAGACTACATTCTTACTGATTTCTTTAGCATCTTGCACGGTAGGTACTTAGCATGTGTTTGTTGAATAAATAAATGAAAATTAAAAATGTCTGTTCACTGTCAGAGAAAGGTAGATTTCAGTCAGAATAAAAGGTGCTTATAGTCCTGTATAGGAGCTCTGGTAGCATAGTGCCTAAGGCACTTGACTGCTAACCAGAAGGCTGGCGGTTCAAACCCACCAGCCACTCCTCGGAAGGAAGGTTGGGCAATCCTACTTCCGTAGTGATACTGCCTCGGAAACCCAAGGAGGGGTCGCTATGAGTCGGGGCCGACTCGACGGCAAACAACAACAACAACAACAACATAGTCCTGTATTGTCTAGATTACCAAAGAGAATGCAACATAAACCAGCTTTGTAATGCCTAAGGCATTTGACTACTAACTAGAAGGTTGGCAATTCAAACCCACCAGCAGCTCGGTGGAAGGAAGACAGAGCAATCTACTTCTGTAAAGATGTACCACCTCAGAAACCCAGTGGGGGTCACTATGAGTCCGAATTGATTTGATGGCAGTGAGTTTGGTTTTTTGGTTTTGGTCCACATAACTCATTGCCATTGAGTCAGATCCGACTCACAGCGACCCCTCCTTGGGTTTCCAAGGCACTATCACTACAGAGGGGCAAAGTACCGTGGACTGCTAAAAGAACTAACAGATCTGTCCTGGAGGAAGTGCAGCCAGAATGCTCCTTGGAAGCAAGAATGGACAGACTTCGTCTCACCTATTTTGGTCATGTTGTAAGAAGGGACCATTCCCTGGAGAAAGATGTCATGTTTGGTAGGGTGGAGGGTCGAGGAAAGAGGGGGAGGCCTTCAACGAGATGGATTGATACGGTGGCTGCGATGATGGGCTCAAGTATAGCAGGGATTGTGGGGCTGGCGCGGGATCGGGCAGTGTTTCGTTCTGCTGTGCATGGGGTCGCTATCAGTCGGAAACGACTCCACGGCACTTAACAACAACAACAACATCACTACAGAAGTAGATTGCCCAATCTTCCTTCCAAGGAGTGGATGGTGGGTTTGAACTGCCAGCCTTTTGGTTAGCAGTCCAATGACTTAGGCACCACAGCAAAAGTGTGTGTGTGAGTGGGGGGTGGCAGTGCTTTTCTCTTTTGTCTTTTTCTACCTAGATCTAATGCAAAGGCTGAAGTTCTTTGTTTCACTTGCAGACTGGGCAGGGGAAAGAAGAAAACTGACAAGCTAAGAAGAATGGACCATAAACTCAGAGAGAACTGTGATCTGTTAACCTTCAGTAGAGTGAATCAGAGGAAGGAAAAAGATGTGAAGAAACTCAGAGGAGAAGAAATCCCTACCACTTTGAGTAGGTCATTAAGAGACAGGGAGAATGTCAGGAAAGAAAGCCATAACATTCTTAGGAATCCTGGCTATTCTTGCCTTCATTTCAAAGACATGAGCTTCCTTAGTGTCCCTGCTAGGAAGCAGATAGACTACTTGAGAGAAGAAAGTCATGCTCAGCTTCCTAGCCCCACATCCCACAGCAGGGGCAGTTGTGCAGTGACTCTGGTGGGTGTGTTGGTGGCAGTGCTCCTGCTGATTGCAGTGGATTTATATTTGGGTGTCTTTCATTACACCTCTGATCACCAGTTACATTCTTCAAAAGAGGTGGGGAATGTCTAAGTTAAACTGTGTGTTTCTATATGTATGCACAGAGCTTTGGAATTCATTTTAAAGCAAAAAATAACATATTATCTCCTTTGCTTTTCAAATAGCCAAATGAAGCTGATGGTGTTATCATCTCTACTTCACAGATTAGGAAGCTGAGACCCAGAGAAAATAAGGGACTTGGCCAAGGTCACACGGCTAGCTATTGGTGGAGCTGAAAGCAAACCCAGGTTATGAGATGCCACATCTCAGCCACTGCCCACTGTGCCTTGCTGTCTCAACCTTAAATCAAAAAGAATAATTATGACACTCTAGTATTTGCAAGACTAAGCTGTTGAATGTTTATCGTTTACTTCTCACCTAATGTATGCTAAAATACATTGCCTTTTTATCATGCACCTGTTCTTTTTAGGAATACCTAAGGGAGCTCTGGTAGCATAGTGGCTACAGCACTTGACTGCTAACCAGAAGGCTGGCGGTTCAAATCCCCCAGCCACTCTGAGGAAGGAAGATGGGGCAATCTACTTCCGTAGTGATACTGCCTCGGAAACCCAAGGAGGGGTCGCTATGAGTCGGGGCCGACTCGATGGCAAACAACAACAACAACAACATGGTTTCATCTCTAAGGTTCATGGCTGTGTATATTGGGGTACCCTTTTCCTCCAGACCTCAGTAACTCCATCTGTAAAATGATACAGTTGAGGTGGACCAGAGTGCTCCAAGGTCCCTTTTAGAGCAAGAGCCTAGGGTTCTGTGCTGATGTAGGTGCAGTAACCAATAGCTAAAGAACGGGGATGAGACTGGAGTGGAGGGCATGACTGGCAATTCAGCTCAGATCCACACTAGCTTATTGAGAGCTGATGATGCCAGTCATTGAGCTTGGAGCTGGGCACACAAAAACACACAGGACATAGTCCTTGCCCTTAAGTATGGTGTCTACTGAAGACTACCCCAAATGGGCCTGAATAATTTGCAGTGGTTCATGGGTAGTACGAGCGGTTGATGCACTTGGCTGCTAATGAAGAGGTTGAAGATGTGAGTCCACCCAGAAAAGCCTTAGGAGCTCTGGTAGCTAGGACCTAAGGCACTTGACTGCTAACCAAAGGCTGGCAGTTCAAACCCACCAGCCACTCCTTGGAAGGAAGTTGGGCAATCTACTTTCGTAGTGATATCACCTCGGAAACCCAAGGAAGTGTTGCTATGAGTCAGATCTGACTCGACGACACACAACAACAACAACAGATGTGTGCTGCAAGAAGCTCTGGCAAGTTACTTCTGAATAATCAGCCATTGAAAACCCTGCAGAACATAGGTCTACTTTCATACACTGCTATGAGCTGTTACCTGGTTTTGTTGTTGTTGTTGTTCACATGTTTATCTCTTATTGATGAATTTTAAGATATGTTTCTTGTATGCATACAAATTAAAGAATAGTTTTATCTGATGAATCCTTCCTTATATCTATTTTTTTAAAAGTCCTATTTCAATAGGAAGGAGCTCTGGTAGCATAGTGCCTAAGGCATTTGACTGCTAACCAGAAGGCTGGTGGTTCAAACCCACCAGCCACTCCTCGGAAGG
>NW_006921694.1:2346991-2348622 GCF_000298275.1 Orycteropus afer afer | reverse complement strand
CTGAAGAAGAACCTGCTTAAGATAACCAGGGCCCACCTTGTGAGGGATGGAGGGAGGGTGGATCACATGGCAGTTTTGTTTGAAAGAACAGTCGGTTAAAGCCACAGGGTGTCCTTTCAAGGCCAAAGGAGAGAAAGTTGTTTCCTTAGAGAGGGTGGCATTTTGGAAAACTGAAAATCGCTTCAGTAATATTGTATGTGAGAATCTTTGTAACCAAAAAGAAATGTAATAAACCTCTCGGTTTCAAGGCTTCATTATTTTACAAATCACACAATCAACTCTCGCTTTTGGCACAAAGAAGAATCCACATGCCATACCTTACGGAACATTAGTGACATCAAGACAAGCTACATCTGCCGAATACCAATGAAATTATCCCTACCTGCTGCTGATGTTTTTGAAAATGTGAGGCCAAGGGTCCATTTTTTCCTGTTAAAAATGGAAATCAGTGTTTGAGTATTCCATGAAGTTCTTCAGGTTCATTAACAAGGTCAAAATCAATGTTATTTTACTGTTTGGAATCATTTTTGGCGGAACAATGAAAAGAAACCATAGTAGAAGTAGTCTTAATATAATCATTTTCTTTTCATTGTTCTTTATGGGAAAATAATTTGGCCCGAAATTTAGTGGTCCCATCAGGGAGGTGATATCTTTAAAAAGGTGGTCTGAAGGACAGGTTTTACTGTACTTTAATAGGCTTATAGATTAATATAAATCTTAATATTCATAATCTTTACCACTTCTTTTCTCAATATCTGCTCCATCTATACATCTATTTGTAATGTATATTTCAAACACAAGATATACTTGATTTTTATTGAATATACTGATGGTGCTACAGGGACAGCCACTTGACCTAGTTTTTTTTTTTTTTTTTTAAGAGCCAAGGGGTCAAATTTATGGATACTCTGCTGCTAAAAACAGATCTTTGCAGATAATGCATTGGCCTGAAAGTAGGGCTATCCTTGCAAATTTGCCATGTACTATTATTTGTGTATAACCAGGTCAGTAAAATAAGTATGTGTGCCCTGAGTGCCAAGTGTGAGCTGCAGATTATATCATAAAGAAATGTGGTTTTATCACCTGAAAGCTTGGTTTTTCTAACCAAAAGTATAAATTATCTTACACAGTCACAAAAGAAAATTACAGTGAGAACTAAATACAAAATTAATTTATTGGATAAAGAAGGAAGCATCTAGATATGCAATCCATGGCATAAATAAACATATGTTAATCTGTTTTTATGTGGTTGTTTAAGGAAATATTAACTAACTAATTTTGGTTTTATTTTGACTGTCAATTTGTTAGGTTACAAATGTTGAAGGAATTAATTCATTGTATGTGTGCACATATATATTGGATACATTATACAAAATGGTGTATATATAATACATTGTTTTCACTAATTATTTTTTAAAAAGTAATGCATCCTCCTATAAAAGAGCTTACAAAATATGGGAGAAAAACATATTCCCATGACACACTGACAACCACATATACTTTGTCTCATGTCATTGACCACAGTTTACCACAATGCAACAGCTCCCCTCCCACCTCCTCCCCATAGTTACCTCTTCCCAGTGTCCATCCCTCCATATTCTCCTGCCTCCTGAGCTGTCTCCCTGTGCATA
>NW_006921694.1:2318293-2345451 GCF_000298275.1 Orycteropus afer afer | reverse complement strand
CTTGAATATCCTCCTTGGTGAAGTGTCTATTCATGTCTTCTGCCCATTTTTTAATTGGATTGTTTGTCTTTTTGTTATCGAGGTGTTGGAGTGTTCTATAAATTCTGGAAGGAACGTTTTTAAGGCTTTTGATACATATTGCCAAATTACTTTCCACTCTTGGGCCAATTTATAGTATAAACTTCTTTTAATGAAATGCAGCGCTTTCAGCTTTCCAAAGCAGTGATCTTCTGTGATTTGTAATAGACTCCATGAATTCAGGCATGTCTGGGGTTGCTTTGAGTGAGGTGTAGACCCAGGGTCTCATTTGAATGCAAGGACAAGGGTTGTGTGTAGTTTTCTGTCAAATCTCCCATTTTCTATTAGTACCCAACTTTATCCCCTCTAAGGGGCATTTCATGAAGCCTCTTTGTGTTCTGGTTTTTTTTTTAATAGGCAACTAAATCCTATTTCTGAAAAGCAAAAGTGGTTATCTTTCTTTGGGTTCCCCTAGCCAGGCTTGGAATGACTTTTCACAAGAAGGAAAAAATAAAAATTCTTAAGTTGAAGAGAATGTACTTTCTCAGAACTTGGTCCCAAATTGAACGTGGCTTTTAACGACCAGTGCTGCCTCTTTTTCTTGAAAGAGAAAGAACAAACGTTACCATCAAGTCGGCTGGGACTCATATCGACCCTATGTGTGTCATAAGCAGAGTAAACTCTGCTCTGTAGGGTGCTCAGTGGTTGATTTTTCAGAACCATTTCTCCAGGTCTTTCTTCTGAGGCCCCTCTGGGTGGACCTGAACCACCAACCTCTGGTTAGTAGCCTAGCATGTCAACCACCCAGGGACTCTTCCCTAAGGAGAAGCCCCGAGAAATGCAGAGAGCCTGAGGATTCCAGACCAGGCAGAGGATCTGAAAGGAACTTAACCAGCTTTAAATGGTGCTTGCTTTGTCCAGATACTGACTATATAGTACATTAACAAAACCAAAACCCAAATTCACTGCGGTGGAGTTGATTTTGACTCATAGTGACCCCCAATGATTTTCCAAGGCTGTAAATCTTTACGAAAGCAGACTGCCCCATTCTTCCTTCCTAGGAGTGGCTGGTGGGTTTGAACTGCCAGCCTTCTGGTTAGCAGTCAAATGCCTTAGGCACTATGCTACCAGAGCTCCTACAGTACAGCCACCTTTATTTTACTTGAAATAGAGCCTCTCACTACATTTCAAAGTGGTTTACAACTCTGTATAAAATATAACATCTTTACTAGGAGATGGTGGAATATAAACAGTAAGAACACAAATATTAATACTACCCTCACAATGCATGCCTTACAAAACACATTTGCTAAGTTTTGTTATATATAAAAATATATTTAGCTACCAACTTTACTGTCACTGTGGAAAATTGCACAAACCAATGTATGTAAGTGAATAATTTTACATATAGTTAGTGTCTTTTTTGATTAAGAAAGTCTTTTAAAGAACATATTAATTATGCATCTTATGTATCCTGTGTGGCTAAAGCAGTTCTGTGAATAGAGGCCTGCCAGTTGTTTTGTTAAAATAATAGAGTGCACCTGTGACTTTAAAAAAAAAAAAAAAAGGATGCAGTTTATCTGGAAGAGTTATTTTTATTTTTAAAAAGAGAAGGGGAATCAGAGTTAATGTTTTATTTTCCAAATATAATACTTTTTAGGAATAGCTCTACATAAATGTGAAGAACACAATGGATTGAAGATTGTGTATTTGCTAAAATGTTTCCTGGCTAGAACTATCCAGTTCAGTGGCAGATATGTGTGGAAAAGGAGCCTTTGAAACCAAACGGAGAAGGCTTCACATCAAAAGAGAATTTCTTGCATTATAATCACAACTGGCCATTTCCACATCTAAACTCCTTGAGTTTGTAAGCTTGGTTGTTTAAAGTAAGCCCCCACTGTCCTCCCTTACTAGAGGAAAAGCCTGCATCGAAGGAGTTGTATGATGAACCTAAAGTTTGTCTTTGTCTCCTGGAAACAAAATAGAATAGTATCTGTCCAAGCAAACCCTCTTTGGATGTGTTTTCCTGAAGCGCGTCTGATTTTTCAGTGTGTCTATTGGCAAGTCCCATCTGTGTTCCCTGCTTTGTGGTCTCATCCAGGCCGCCCGTGGTGGCTTTGAATGGGGCAGCTTCACAAAATCTGCATGAAAATTGGGAATTGTCAAAGTAATTTGCCATTTACCAACTCACTCTCTATGCCTTTTGTGTTTTGATCAATAAAATCTTAAGCCCTTTACCAAGTTTAGTAACAACCTATTCTAAAGCATTATATTCCCCCTAATCTTTTCAAGTTCTGGTTGTACAGTTATCCATTTTCAATGATATTCATTTTAAAAGGTTAACAAACGAGAAACTAAACCAACCATACAAATAACAGCCCAAAGAACACTTTCCAAAATGTGTTGCTGTAGTGCCATTTCAAATTTAATATTCATGCGGAGGAAAGCTAAAGGCCACCAAACCAGGTGGATAAAATAGTACTCCATTTTATGACTCATTCTTAAATGAAATCTCTTAAATATTGCTAATGAAGCCAGCTCTCCCACACAGCCTTGTCCTGCGCCCTTTCTCGCCTGGTTCTGTTACATTTCCCTGTCTAGCAATTTGCCCCAGGCCCCTATTAAATGAATTATCACGGCCCCTAAATCATCTCTGCGGGGGTTTCCTCTAATCCCATCAAGACACTTACACTCCCTTTATTCCCTCCTAGTGGCAAAATGAATTATTATTTCATGGGGACCAGTTAAAGAGGCCCCTTTGGAAGAGTGGAATGTGTGCGAGGTGGGGCGGAGGTGGGAAGCTGGGCAGAGAGGAAGCCAGGGTGGGTACCAGAGCCTCGGGCTGCCGCCAGGGTCCTGATGGGAACAAAGAAGCCACCCCGCCACCAACTGCCTTCCGGGCCTCCCTGGGGCTCAAAGTGAGGTCTCCCTAGGGCCATCCCCTCCTGGCAGTTCCCCCTCAGCTCCCCCCTCCCCGTTGGTTAGCTACTCTGGGAGCCCAGGAACTCTGGGCAAAGAGAGCGAATATAAATGCTTTCCTTAACTAGAGGAAACACTGCACTCACAAACCACTTGCGGAATAGATTAAGCTAATTTATTAAACACAGTTTGCCTGGTGACTGAACTGAGTTGAGTAATGATTTACAATTTTTTTTAACGCCTTAAAGAGACAAAATCAGGGGTCACAGCGGCCCCAGTCATAGGGGCCATGATTGTCCCAGAGGCCTGGGAAGGCTGTCCGTGGCTGGGTTTGGGACTAAGGACGGTCATCTCATTGCAACATTGGTAGAGCGTTCCAGCCAGGAACGTGGGAGGCCCACGGTGTGCAGAGCCCTGGGCTCTGAGAAAGTTAAATCAAAGAGAACAGCTGGACCCTGCGTGGGAAACAAGGACGGGTTCAGGCAGAAGAACGTCTTTCCACAGAGGACACCTCTATTTTCACATCTTGTTTCTCATCAGTGCTGGAACTTCTTCCGAGGACATAGTAACAGTAAGCACGCCCAGGAGATTTTGGAAGCCTGAAACTCCAGGCAAGAGTGTCTGGAACAGCGATTCTCAAAGTGTCCCAACAACCTACTCGTTTATAGTTTTGAAATGTGCCTTTTTCACACCTTGGATAATATAAGCTCCTCAAACACATAGTAAGAAAGAAGGGAGGGACAAGGGGAGAAAGGAAGACTGGGGGTGGGGGGAAAGAAGGGAAGAAAGGGAAATGGGAATGAAGAAAGGAGAAGGAAAGAAAGAAATGCAAAACGCAAGGACCTAACTGTAATATGATAATAATCTAAAGGTAGACTAAAACATCTATTTCAGTAGGGAAAGCCTTTGTTATGATAGCTATAGAATGAAGCAGTAGCCGAATGCTTGCACCACCTTATAACAAATGAATTTTGATTTAAGGGAAGAGTGCTCATTTGATTGTTGTTGATCCTTTTTCTTTATAATTGACTTTTGAAAACAGAGCTAAATAAGTATATTTGCCCATATGTGTAGAATCATCCCAATGTGACCCCTAAATTTGCAGAGTGCTAGAGGTGGTGCTGAGGGAACTCAAAACCCATAAACTGCATTGTTGTGCAAAATGGTGGACAACCTTTGATAAAGTTCCAAACATAACAAAGTACAGTCTTCCCTCAAATGTGCATGCCAAATATTCCTGGAAAACTTGATGTTATTAAAACTACGTAAAAACATTATCTATATGTAAAATAGAGTTAGAGATCATTATCAAAGTCTTTTTCACTGCCTAAGTGTCTGATGGAATATTTGAAAATGATCTGAGGAATCTGGACAATTCTTTGGGTGGGAATGCATTGTCTTTCAAGGGTCAGTACTACCCCACTGAGAATCACTGGTCTAGAACGTTGGGTTTTAAAATATTTTGAAGAAAGCAGGACATTTTGCATACCAGGTTAAAGGATTTAAAGGCTTCCTTGGAACCTTTTCATAGACCCTATATAGAAACCATGTATTCCTGCTTATAAACCCTTGGTCTGCATTGGAAACTGAGGAATTAGAATCATAGTTAGAACTTTGCCTTGTCTCTGAAAGAATCTTTCAGTGACCACTCAGGTTTTAGGCAGCTCTCCCACACGACTGAACCTGTGGCCAATAAAACTACTAAATCCATTCTTATTCTTATAAGATGATTCACCTCTGTATTTTTATAATTAATTTTTTTGTTGTTATTGTTATCTAAGTGTGGGGCTTTACATTGTTGATAGTTACCTCCGAGTGAATTCCAACTCATGGCAACCCCATGTGTGCAGAATAGAACCGTTCCATAGATTTTTCAGGGCTATGAGCTTTTGGAAGCAGGTCACCAGGCCTGTCTTTTGAGGTAACTCTAGGTGGATTCAAACCCCAGCCTTTCTGTTAGCCATCTGAGCCACCCAGGGATTCCAAGGCTTCACATGGTTGTTATTAGATGCTGTCAAGTTGATTTTGACTCGTATCAGCCCAGTGTGATAGAGTAGAACTGCCTCATAAGGTTTCTTAGGCTGTAATCTTTGTAAGAGCAGAACACGTGGCTTTTTTTCTCCTGAAGAGCTGCTGGTGGGTTTAAACCTCCGACCTTTGTGTAAGCAGCCGAGCATTTAACCATTGCTCCATGAGGACTCCTTGTTCATTTATAGTGTTATTTGAATCTTCTATTTCCTTGTTGATGTTCTGGCTGTTGTCCTAGACATTATCAAAAGTGGGATATTGAACTCTTCTGCTATTATTGCTAAATTGCCTATCTCTCCTTTTCTTGTCAGCTTTTGCATCATGTATTTTGCTCTATATTAATACCTGCTAAATGCTTTCCTTTTTGAGCTGACCAAATATCCATCCTAGCTAGATATTTTGTCTTTGAATTCATAAGCTTTACGTTCTAGTTTTGTGTCATTTATATCATAAAACATTATAGTCAATGATCATGAAAAGATAAGACTCTAAGAGAAAGGCCTCTTTTCCTCACTCTGCATCATTAGTAGTACCATATAAGTAGGTAAGCGTTTTCCAGTGTGTTCCTTAATAACTCATAATGAACACACACTCGTATCTATCACCATGTGTTTACAGCTGAAAGAATAAGGCAGTAGATCATAAAAAGTGTGTCTTCATTTGTTTCCTTTTTCGTTGTTAGAAATGTTTGACATTTATTTTAAAGATTGTTTAGAAGGCTAATGGCCCCCACTCTCAATGCTTGTATTTTGTTAACCCTAAAAATAATAGCAAATTAAAATAAGTTTTGAAAGAAAGACATTTCCCACAACCCTACCATTCTAATATAATTGTTTTCCCTTTTCTACGTCCCCTTCCATAGTTTTTAGTTTTTGTCCAGGTTTTCACATAATGCAAGCTCAGTTTTCTACATCTGTTCCTATGTCTTTGTAGAAAAGGATAGTAGTCTACATTTCTCTTAGACATATACTGAGTTAAAATGAGCAACATTAAAAAATTAAGCTTTGTGTTAGGAGGCTGAAAAGCGAAAATCTTTGTAGACCTTCAAAAAATCATCACTGTGCTAGTGAGGTAGGACTATCATATAAATTGAATAGCTCACTTAGAAAAGTCATTATACATTTATATAAGTCAAAGTGGACAGAGGTGACAGTTCTTGAGCTGCTGATAATAGAAAGTCCCAAGGTTGTGATTTGGAGCATTTCAGTTTGGGAAGCCCCAAAAATCTGTGGCTTCCATTCTCTTAGAGAGTAGGGTGAGGGGAGGTGGAAAAGGATGGGAGAGAGGGTGTCTTGATTCATCTCTGGTTTTGGAGGGCATTTGGCCAAGTGTTTTGGGGTATTTGGGGAAATCACCTTCTCATCTGGAGTTCTTACTCCTGTTCCCTTCCCCAGGGTGTTACTGCTTTTGGATTAGTTGCATCTCCTCCAAAGACTCTGGTGGGGTGGCTGTAGCCTGAAGAAGTTAGTCCACAGCCCAGGGGAGCTTAGACTACAGTTTGACTTACAATCAATACCCTGCTTTCGTATCTTCTTATGCTGATATTTTATAGACCATCTTTACTGGTGATAATTTAATTTTTTTTTAGAAAATTGATGATAATGGTGGCTATTATTTATTGAGCATCTAGTTTATGCCAGGTAGAATATACTTACATTGTTATACTTTGCAACAGTTCTATGAAATATTACTACGAGTTGCTATTGAGTGAACTCTGACTTATGGTGTATCAGAGTAGAATTGTGTTCATAGGGTTTTCAGTGGCTGATTTTTCTGAAGTAGATTGCTAGGTCTTTTTTCTGAGATGCCTCTGAGTGGACTTGAACCATCAACCTTTCATTTAACAGTTGCTCACGTTATCCATTTATACCACTCAGTGACTATCCTATGAGATAAACATTATTTCCATTTGAGAGGTGAGAAATGCACAAAACATTAAGTTACATAACCAAAATATAACCAAAAAAACAAACTCACTGCTGTGGAGTCAGATTTGACTCATAGCAACCCCTCCTTGGGTTTCCAAGGCTGTATCACTACGGAAGTAGAAGTAGATTCCCCAGTCTTCTTACAAGGAGTGGCTAGTGGGTTTGAACTGCCAGCCTTCTGGTGAGCAATCAAATAAATGCCTTAGGCACTACACCACCAGAGCTTCTAACCAAAACATAGGTTAGCCTATTTTCACAGCCCAAGGTCATTTCACTACCTAACACTGTCTCTTTTTATAAATATAAATATGAGCAATATAAAATGACATCACAAGATCCCAAGCTTTCTCTCTCATTTATGAAGACAAATGGTGAGCAGAGTGGCCCAGGGCTTTTCCAAAGCAGGAAGGACAAAATGGCTACTCCCACCACCTTCTCCCAATATAAAGCACAGGGGGTTCCCAAAGGAAGTGAAGGGCAGAAACTAGAAAAACATAATTCTGCTTTATCCTCTCCACTAATATATTTGACAAAAGAGTTATCCTTGTCAATCAAAGTCAGAAATCATCAGCTTCAGATACATTCTTTGTAATGTCAAGTGGGATATAGAGACAACACAGTCCACGATTGAATATATGGCAAGTTTCTAAATGAATCTACTCCTGAAATAAAGATAAGTGGCTACAAGCTTTGTTAAGATGGCCTCATCCATAAATTGAGTTCCTGCCACAGGCTGCTCTAATCTCATGGACACATGACTAACATAGGCCACACTGTTGCTGTGGCCTCTGGAAATACCAAGTCTTTCTGAAAATCAATTCCAGACTTCTCCCTAGCATTATGGATCTCCTCAGTTCCAGATAGTGGGGACTACTATATTGTCCCAGCATCCGATGACATCAGAGTTCCAGGGCAAATTGAGGCCTGATTCAGCTAATCCTTAGAAATCTTATCCAAGGGAATCTGAATTCCAAAATGTTTTCTTCTAGTAAGTTAGGTCAATGCCTAGTTCTGCAATCCACAAAAAAGAAAAGATTGTGGGCTGGTAGTTACAAACCCAGGACATTTAAATGTCCTGATGATTTATTACCAGGGCAAATGGAAATTTTGCAGACCAGAATATCATTTATCATGTAATTATGTATCTTTCTGGAAGATAACAACATGACCACAGAAGTAATGTAGAGCTAACCTGTCTTGCTCTAGGCCTCAGTTTCCTTGCCTGCAGTGGGAAAGGCTTGAGCAGGATGTACTCTGGATATTGATCTCTTACAGCGCTAACCTTTAAGAATCTATAGATATATAGGGAGATGTGGCTCTTACACAAAAGGGACCATTTTGAGCTCTATGGTTTCATTGATACTACATCTCATCTGTGCCATTTGTGCTACTTAGCCTCCCCAATGCTCTATTTCCTCATCTGTGAAAATGGAGATGATGACCAACTTCTTAGGGTTGTTGATATGAATATTAGGTAATGCATGTACATTTCTGAGAAGGAAATCTCAGAAAGCACTGAGACCATTATTTTATTATGTGTTATAATTATTATCATTACAGCTCATTGTAATAGCTTAGTATACTCATTACCCTCCTGGCCCCCTATTTTTCCTCATTTGCCTCCCCACCACATATTTCCTATTGCCTCTCTTTTCAAATTTTCCTTCCCCTTACCCCCAACACAAACTATCTTGAAGTGTTAAATTTTGAAGGAACCCGTAATGAGGGATCAAATCTCAAGACCAAGAACAAGCTGTCCTGGGGTCTAATCCTAGATCTTCCAAATACTATAAGCACTATTTTCTTATCTATTGCTCTTGTCAAGCCACTTCTATGGATACAAACGTGTAAGTAGGGGATGTTAACATTGTAGAGATGTTTAGGAACAGATATTTCTATCTTGTATCTTCAGTTTTCTATGTATTAGAACAGGGTTTAGGTTTTCCTTAAAGGACTTTCTGGTGGAGGACTACAGCTTTGGCAATGCTTGGAATCTTATTTCTTTGTAAAGTATTAGGGAAACATTGTATGTTAAGCTTTTTCTTTGTGAAATACATGTTTCCCACTTAGACTACCAGAGGTCGAAAAGTTCTCTTTAAAACATTTCTATTTTCTCTTTTACACATACTAAGCAAATCTCAATTAATGTCATTTGCTTCAAAATATGCCAAGTCTGTTTCCTCTGCCAAGGCAGGGTCAGGGTTCAAGTTGCCATATGTTGATATGGACAGGTCTACAACACTCTTCCCAATCCAGAAGGTGTCCTCCTAGGTCCCTGAGCATTGGATAAAGCCCACATTCACCATTTGCTTTTCAATCATTGTGCCTGCTCCATCCCTACTTGGAACCAGGTTTACTTGGATCAGAAAACTGGGAAAACTATCTTGTGTGGCTGATATCCTCTGCTTTTGTCTTATAGACCAAAATATCAGGCATTTGATGTAATTTATGTATGAGCCATACTACTGCATATGCAATAGAAAAGTCCACTGAATACTCTCTAACCCCCTCCATCGAATGTTATTATTTCTATAAGTGCAAGAAATAAACAAAATAACTGGTTCTGCAGTATTATGGGTTGAATTGTGTCACCAAAAAATATGTGTTGTGAATCCTAAACCCCTATATCTATGTATGTAATCCCATTTGGAAATAGGACTTTCTTTGTTATGCTAACAAGACCATGTCAGTATGGGTGTGCCGTAAGCCAATCACTTTTGAGATATAAACAGAGCACAACTGTCTACCTTTTGGTTAACAGCCAAATGCTTTAACCAATATGCCACCAAGCTCCTTTAGGAATAGAGAAACAAGCGCAAACTGAGGGGAAGATATCCAGCACATGAAGACAACCGAGGAATGGAAGAACAGAAGCTGAAGAGAGACAAAGACCTTCCCCCAGGGCCAGGAGAAAAAGAAAGCCTTCCTGTGTCACCTATTACCTGAATTTGGACTTCCAGCCTCCTAAACTGTGAGAAAATAAATTTTTGTGTGTTAAAAAGCCACTCATTTACTTCTGTGACAGGGTCACTAAGAAACTAAGACATGCAGTGTAAGAGACTGGGGCAAATTTGGAAACAAAAATCTCAGAGTTTTAGTCTGAGCCACCCACTAAGTCATTTTCTGTCCTTAGTTTATTGCTTCCTGGACAGTAATGATAGTTCTATTCTTCCATTTTTAGCCTCATTGATAGAAAATATCTTGGAATTATGGTTCTCTTATGCTTTTCCATAATAAGTGTTGCTTCTATCTAAAACCAAAACAAACCCACTGTCATCAACTTGATTCTGACTCATAGCAACCCCACAGGACAGAGTAGAATTTCCCCATAGGTTTCCAAGGCTGTAAACCTTTATGGAAGGTGACTGTTCCATCTTTCTTCTGTGGGGTGGCTGGCTGGTTTGAACTGCTTACCTTTTGGTTAGTTGCCGAATGCTTTAACCACTATGCCACCAGAGTTCCTTAGAAAGATGCTGTAGACACTGTCTAATGAACTTTGTTCTTTGTGGATAGAAGTGAAGATAATGGGAGCTGATTAGTGTGATGGATGCTGGGGTGGACTACTTTAAGACTGAGACACTCATTCCTACAGCTGCTGGGTGTATTGCTTGCTGAAGGTCCTCAAATGAATCTCTTTCCAGAAATAGTCTTCTGCCAAAGGAAGTTGCCTTGCCCAAAGTTACACTCCCTTCCATCACTCAGCCAGCATCCAGGGCCTGATAAGTAGGGTACAAAGGCGGAACAACTCTGCAGTGCGATCCCAACTCCAGGGCTCCCTGTGGGATCAGCTGAGGTCATTGTATCAACTCACCTTCTCTCTTCCCATTCTTCCCTCCTTCCACACTTCTCAGATGTGATTCTGCAGTAACCTTCCTTCAACAATATCTTCATCTCAGAGTCTCTTTCCTGGGAAGCCTGACCTATGACACTCAGGCTAAAAATACTAGAAATAATGTGATGCACTTTAGAGTGAGTCTTAACCCTTTCAAGATTGAATTACTTTCTGCTTTGAATTTTTTTTGTTGAAATCATGTTTTCAGTAATGGAAGGAATTTGGAATGAAATGCAAAAAAAAAAAAAATGGAGGTTAGGTTATAAGGATTTTGATCTACCACTCATCTGTTTGTCACACTGGGGTAGCTTGCATGTTGCTGTGAGGCTGGAGGCTATGCCACCAGTATTTCGAATACCAGCAGGGTCACCCATAGTGGACAGCTTTCAGTGGACTTCTAGACTAAGACACTCAGAAGAAGAAAGGGGCCATCCACTTCTCCAAGAATTGGCCAGTGAAACCTTATAAATAGCAGTGTAACACTTTCTGATATATTATTAGAAGTCTTTATGAATAGCCCTGAAACTTTGTCCAATATAGTGCTGCGAGATGAGCCCCTCAGGTCAGAAGGCACTCAAAATACGACTGGGCAAGAGTTGCCTCCTCAAAGTAGAGTTGATCTTAATGATGTAGACAAAGTAAAGCTTTTGAGACCTCCATTTGCTGATGTGGTATGACTCAAAATGAGAAGAAACAGCTTCAGACATCCATTAATAATCAAAACATGGACTGTATGAAGTATGAATCTAGAAAAATCAGAAATTGTCAAAAATAAAATGGAACACATAAAGATCTATATCCTAGACATTGTTGTTGTTGTTGTTATGTGCCATCGAGTTGAACTCAACTCATAGTGACCCCTCCTTGGGTTTCTGAGGCAGTATCACTACGGAAGTAGGATTGCCCAACCTTCCTTCCGAGGAGTGGCTGCTGGGTTTGAACCATCAGCCTTCTGGTTAGCACTCAAGTGCCTTAGCCACTACGCTACATTAGTGAGCTGAAATGTACTGGTTTTGGCCATTTTGGATCAGACAATCATATGATCTACTATGCTAGGGATGATGAAGTGAAGAGGAATGGCATAGCATTCATCATCACAAAGAATGTTTCAAGATCTATCCTGAAGTATAATGCTGTCAGTGATAGGATAATATCCATACGCTTACAAGGAAGACCAGTTAATACTACTAAATACCACTAAATACCGCTAAAACCAAAGACGAGGAAATTGAAGATTTTTATCAAATTCTGGAGTCTAAAATTGACCAAATATGCAATCAAGGTGTGTTGATGATCACTGGTGATTGGAATGCAAAAGTTGGAAACAAAGAAGAGTTATTGGTAGTTGGAAAATATGGCCTTAGTGACAGAAATGACGCTAGAGAACTCATGATAGAATTTTGCAAGACTAATGACTTATTCATTGCAAATACCTTTTTTTCAACAACATAAGTGGAGGCTATACTATACATGTGCACTTCACCACATGGAATATACAGGAACCACATTGACTACATCTGTGGGAAGAGACGATGGAGAAGCTCAATATCTTCAGTCAAAATCAGGCCAGAAGCTGACTATGGAACAGACCATCAACTACTCATATGCAAGTTCAAGTTGAAGCTGAAGATAATTAAAACAAGTCCATGAGAGCCAAAATATGACCTTGATTATATCCTTCCTGAATTTAGAGACCATCTAAAGAATAGATTTGATGCATTGAACACAAATGACCAAAACCAGAAGAATTGTGAGATGACATGAAGAACAGCATCCATGAGGAAAACAAAGGTCATTAGAAAGACAGGAAAGGAAGAAAAGACCAAAATGGATGTCAGAAGAGACTCTGAAACTTGCCCTTGAATGGAAAGTAGCTAAAGATAAAAGAGCTGAACAGATGATTTCAAAGAGCAGCTCAAGAAGACAAAGTCTTATTATAATGAAATACATAAAGACCTAGAGTTAGAAAAACAAAAGGTAAGAACACTCTTGACATTTCTTAAGCTGAAAAACTGAAGGAAAAAATTCAAGCTTCAAGTTGCAATCTTGAAAGATTCTATGGGTAAAATATTGAATGATGCAAGATACATCAAAAGAAGATGAAAGGAATACACAGAGTCACTGTACAAAAAAGAATTGGATGATGTTCATCCATTTCAGGAGGTGGCATATGATCAAGAACCAATGGTATTGAAGGAAAAAAGTTGAAGCTTCACTGAAGGAATTGGCGAAGAACAAGTGTCCAGGAATTGATGATGATTGAGATCATCAATTCATTTGTTTCAACAAATGGATGTCGTACAGAAGGAACTCAATTGGCTATGCCAAGAAATTTGGAAGACAGCTACCTGGCCAACTGACTGGAAGAGATCCATATTTGTACCCATTCCAAAGAAAGGTGATCCCACAGAATGTGGAAATTATCAAACAATATCAATATCACACGTAAGTAAAATCTTACTGAAGATAATTCAAAAACAGTTACAGCAGTATATTGACAGAGAGCTTCCAGGAATGGCAGCTGGATTCAGAAAAGGATATGGAATGAGGGATGTCAGATGGATCTTAGCTGAAAGCAAAGAATACCAGAAAGATGTTTACTTATGTTTTATTACTATGCAAAAGTATTCATTGTGTGGATCATAACAAATTATGCATAACATTGGGAAGAACGGGAATCCCAGAACATTTAATTGTGCTCGTGAGGAACCTGTACATAGACCAGAAGGGTCTCATTCAAACAGAACAAGGGGATACTCATGGTTTAAAATCAGGAAAGGAGTGTGTCACTGTTGTATCCTTTCATTATACTTTTTCAATCTGTATTCTGAGCAAATAATCTGAGAAACTGGACTGTATGAAGAAGAGCATGGCATCAGGATTAGAGAAAGCCTCATTAAAAAGCTGTGATATGCAGACAACACAACTTTGCTTGCTGAAAGTGAGGATGACTTGAAGTACTTATTGATGAAGATTATAGACTATAGTCTGTAGTATGGATTGCACCTCAACATAAAGAAAACAAAAATCCTCACAACTGGACCAATAAGCAGCATCACGATAAATGGAGAAAAGATTGAAGTTGTCAAAGATTTCATGTTACTTAGTTCCACAATCAACACCAATGGAAGCAGCAGTCAAGACATCAGATGACATATTGCACTGGACAAATCTGCTGCAAAGGACTTCTTCAAAGTACTGAAGAGTAAAGATGTGTCTTTGAAGAGAGAAAAAAAAAAACACCAAATTCACTGCCATCAAATCGATTCGGACTCATTGCGACCCCCATTGGGTTTCCTAGCCTGTAAATCTTTACAGAAGTAGATATCCCCATCTTCCTTCTGCAGAGTGGCTGTTGGGTTTGAACCACTGACCTTCTGGTTAGCGGCCAAGTGTTTTATCCACTGCTCCACCAGAACTCCTTCTTTGAAGACTAATGTGTGCCTCACCCAAGCCATGATATTTTCAGTCATCTCATATGCATGTGAGAGCTGAACAATGAATAAGGAAGATTGAAGAAGAGTTGATGCTTTTGAGTTGTGGTGTTGGCAAAGAATGCTGAGAGTACCGTGGACTGCCAAAATAACTAACAGATCTGTCCTGGAGGAAGTGCAGCTGGAGTGCTCCTTGGAAGTGATAATGGCCAGACTTTGTCTGATCTATTTTGGTCATATTGTCAAAGGGGACCATTCCTTGGAGAAGGATATCATGCTTGGTAAAGTGGAGGGTCAACAAAAAAGGGGAAGGCCCTCACCAGGATGGATTGACACAGTGGCTGCAATGATGGGCTCGGGTATGGCAAGGATTGTGAGGCTGGCACAAGACCAGGCAGTGTTTTGTTCTGCTGACGTAGGGTCATTATGATTCGGAGCCAACTCGACAGCACCTATCAACAACAAGGATTTTGATTTAATTAGTGGGACACATCTGTCTCAAGGGATCTTTGGTGCTTGAGATGTTGGAATGAAGCCCATTTGTTCAGATTCATGCAGTTATACAGGCCCCCACCAAATGGCAGTGTATACTACAAGTGGGATACCAGCTTCCCAGTAAACGTCAGAGGCAAAAAAAAAATGTAGGTGGACATTATTTGTTCCATGGATCACTAAAGGTTTGTTGTTGTTGTTGTTGTTATGTGCTGTCGAGTCAGACCCGACTCATAGCGACCCCTTCTTGGGTTTCCAAGGCAGTATCACTACGGAAGTAGATTGCCCCATCTTCCTTCCGGGGAGTGGCTGGTGGGTTTGAACCACTAGCCTTCTGGTTAGCAGTCAAGTGCCTTAGCCACTATGCTACCAGAGCTCCCAAAGGTTTAGGTTCCCATATTCCTCCCTGTCTCCCAAAGGTAAATTACTCTGTGTCAAAGTTGAAGAACTTTGATACATCAGTGACAAAACAGGAAAGAATACTGACCTGTATGAAAAGAATTGTAATGAATGAAAAATGCATTTTAGAAAACTTTTTAAAAATAAAACAAAAACACCAAATATATATGTATATATGTGTACACACACACACATCAAACTAGTGAAAAATGCAAAGTTTTATCAGAGAGAATCTTATTTTAAGAAATTCTGAGACAAAAAATAGTGTTAAAGCCTTTATGTAATTGTCTAGTATAATAAATGCTTAGTAATTGAGATTGCCACCTCACCATGGTCAGCAGGCTCGGGAATGAAGGAGGAACAAATGTGCTCATTGGAGCCTGTGAGGAAATTCAGGTAGCAACAGAGGGTGGTTTTAACAGTTTGTCCCAGATGAGCACCTCATTGAGACTGTCATTTTTTTTTTTTTTCCTTTAAAGACTTTATCTTATAAATTTAAGGAAGTTCAATGACTATGAAAAGTTATAATGATAATAATCACAACTGATCTTTATTCAGGCAGGTTCTAGGTATCAAAATAGATAAAAGATTTTTTTTTTTTCTCTTAAAAGTAGACCTTTACTGGGACTCTTCAAAAATTAATTTACACAAAACATGCTGCCATTGAGTCAATTCTAACTCATAGAGACCCTATGGTACAAAGTAAAACAATCTCATTGGGCTTCCAAGGCTGTAAATCTTTAAGGAAACAGACTGTCTCATCTTTCTGCTGAGGAGTGGCTGGTGGGTTCGAACTACCAACTTTGGTTATCAGCTAAATGCTTAACCACTGCACCACGAGAGCACCTTGTAATTTACACAAATCATATCTAAATATAATTGTAATTGTAAAAAAAAAAAAAAAGTTCAAACAACATAGAGGTATATAGGGTAAAAAGTTGAAATCCCATCTCAGAGGTAACCATAGTTCTCAGTGAGGAGTGGAGGCTTTCCAGTGTTTTTCTGTACCTATCCTACTGATTCTTGAGTATAGAGTGTCTTTCATTTTGTTTTCTCTCGGACTCTTACATAAACTGGATCTTACTATACAGATTGTTTTATAACTTGCGCTTTTTAACTTAACAATTAATACTCTTTTTAACCTATTTAATTCAAAACCACAGTTCACTATTACCAACTAGTGGATACGAATTAAATTTGCTGCTGCGTTAAATCTAGATATGTTAATTATTCTTGGGGATCACTTACCCCACTGAAGCAAATGGACTTCTTCAGCTTTCTAATACAAATTATTATTTTTTCTCAAAAAGCAAAATGTATTACCTAAAACAGTCAAATTATTGTCTTTTCCTTTTTTTCCCCAGACGGATTCATTTGACTCTGGCTCTACAATTAATTATTTTAAAAATATCCGAGAAAAGTAAAAGCCAGTTCTAATCTAGAAGTGACCTTAATTTTTTTCTTTGCCTTGGTTTTATCCTCTCTGCCGTGAGTGTTAAAAGAAGGATGGGGGCGGGGGTGGGGAAACTAGCTTCAATCTCTCAATTTTTGTTTGTTTCCAAATCCAAGCAAACAGTTTTCAGCAGCAAAGGTCTTCCCCCCTGTTCCATCACTGGTCTGTAAAGTAAATTGCAAAACACTCCCAAAGTCTGGCTACATCCTCAAAGTGACTGTTTAAACCCATTACTTTCTCTTTTAATCAAATCACCGTTGTGTCAAAATATACGATTCTTGCCATGAATCTCCCTGGCTTGTTACAGGTCACCGGTTGCACCTTGAAAATGTTTGCTCTCCTAAGCGTCTTCTCTCCAGCCTCCAGCTAAATTGTTCCAGACCAAACCTGATCATTTTTCTGTACATATAGAGCTCTAATTAATATAAACATAATGGCAAAGAGAACCTGTGCTTTGCAAAGCAAGGAAGAGAAAATACCTGGGTCCGTTGGTAAATGGAGCATCTTTGGATTGGGGTGCAACGGGTGTAAGCATTCAAATTATGTTAAGGAAAAAGAAAAAAACCACACAAACAATTCCTTATGCCTCAATTACTGAGAGATTTCAGCCTTTATTCTTTTCAGCTTTAAGAAATATTTTTTTCTATAAAGCCGCCAGAGGGCCAGTAAGGGAAATAGTAATTATGTTTAAACAGCCAACACTTCACTAACATAAAATATTTGTACAGGCTCTTAAACATGAAGTTAAGTGCCAGAGGCTATTTTCATTGTTTAATGTATTAAGTAAATAAAAATGTATCTAAGATGTGGACACACAATTAGTTTTGAGTTATTTATCCTGGAGTTTGTATGGTTTAGAAAAACTCCATCTTCTTGGCTGCTGCTGTCCTAATGCATTTAACTTCAGCCATCAGCTATGATTAAACACCTGCTGTTGTGGGGAAACAAAGCACACTAATCCAATATGTATTTCTGACATCTTAAATATCACCCAGTCCCCTGACATCAGGCACAGCTTTTCAGCGGGATGGAATTCCAGAGCATATTTTTCTAATTTATGGATGGACAATAAATCAAAATTAAGCCTTGGGCAATGAAATATACATCAGTGCAGAATGAACTGACTGCAAACGAGGACCCTGCACAACTGAGGGGAAAAGGATATATTAATGGAATCCTAAGCTGCAAACACTGAAGTGAAAATTAAGGAACTTTATCTCACGTTTTGTTCCTATAAAACCAAAAGGCAAAGAGAAAATGAAAAGGTTTTTATTTTTTTAAACGCATGCACAGTACAGAAAGAGCACATTAAAAAAAAAAAAAAAAAGTCATTGTTTTTAAATGTTTGCTTGCGGATGATTAAAAACCCAGTCTCTACTTCTCTGTCCCTTATTTTCAATATATAAGAAGAGTCTGAAATACTTGACACAATTTTGGTTTTGGTCTTCTGGAAGAGTGAACAAAGGCTATTGTGGACAGTTTTCTGTTTCTCCTGAGAAACAGTCAAGAGGCAGATAGACAATCTTCTCCCTTAGGTAGGTTGAGGAGCTATCCATTGCTGAATAGAATCTTGGACTGACCTCCAGCTATTCTGGAACCTGCAGGTGAAAGGTGACATTTAGAGCTTTGTTCTCGTCAGAGGCCCTCAGGCCCCTCATGTGTGGGGCTACCACCTATCTTTGCCCACCTCACTATGGCCACTCCCAACCCAGCGCTGAGGTCATGCTGTCCCTGTACACATGGCTTATCCTCTTCCTCACCACTGGCAATCGCTATACATTTTCAATGGCACCTGCCATCAGAACCATCACATTTATCAGGGACAATGTTTCGTATTTGTGTGTATGTCAGTGTTCTTAACAAACATTACCTCTTGAATTCTCATAGCAGCCCTGTTAATAGGATCAAACAAACCAACCCATGGCTATTAAGTTGATTCCGACACTTAGTGACCCCCATATGGTTTCCAAGGCTGTAAATATTATGGAAGTAGATTGCTTCATCTTCCTCCCATGGAGCAGCTGGTGGGTTTGCACCACTGGCCTTCTGGTTAGCAGCCAAATGCCTTACCCACTGAGCCACCAGAGCTCCTTTGTTAATGGGAAAAATAGCAAATATTATTTAAATGTTAGAGACAGAGACTTAGAGTCATAATGAAATTGAGAGCTTTGTCTTGGCCTGAGCAGCAAGTGGTGGAACTGGGGGAAGGAACCTGATGACTGGTCTTCAGTTTAGGTCTTACCTAGACAGAGACTCCCCACTGATGAAGTTGCTCGAGGTTATTTCAATTACAGTCTTTCCAAGGAAGAATACATTTACAGAAGTACTTCCATCTTTAGAACAATGATTTCTGTAGATTCATTTGCTACTTGTTTACTGACTTGTATATTATTTATTTATGAACAATTCTTTTTATACACTCATATGTTACTAAAAATATTTTGAATTTCAGATTAGTAATAAAAGGAAATCATGTAATTTAGGAATTATTTTTTCATGTATCAAAAGAAACCAGCCTCTTCTCTGGCACTGAACTTATGCTGGAACATTCTAAATGAAAAAATACTTGAGTGATGTTTTCAAATTGGTATCCCTTGAGGTCAACTACTGCTGGGGTTGAGATATGAGGATGCTACGAAGCTTTAAAAATGAAAGGTATCTCCCCTCCACCATTATAGTTTTCCTTCGTGCATTGACTCCTAGTTGTTTTTAATATTCAATACGATTTTTAGAGAAAATATTCACAAGCCTGGCAGGAAATTCTTTTTATAAAAACATAGCTTAGTATTAAGCAACTTGTCAGTTATTGAAGAAAACCTTTGTTTCATTTTATTTTTGTAAGATTTCAACAGTAATGTTGGTAATGATAATAATAATGACTGACATTGTTGACTTTCCTGTTGTGCAGGCCTTAAGTGAATCAGCTCGAATAATCTTCACTGGGTCGTGCAATCAATTTGACACCAGCTGCTAACCTAAAGGTTGGTGCTTTGAATCCACCCAATGGTACCACAGAAGAAAGGCCCGGTAATCCCACCCCCCCCCCCCAAAAAAATACCCTTTGGAGCAGTTCTGCTCTGTAGTACATGAGGTCACCATGAGTCAGGGGCTGACTCCATGACAGCAGTGAACAACAACAGTTCTCACAAGGAGCCTGTCGTGGTGGTGCTATTGTCACCATCAGCCTTCTGTAGTGCCTGCCTTGTAAGGATATCACTAGTCTACAAAAGGCTGTGGGAGCGCTGGTAGTGTAGTGCCTAAGGCATTTGACTGCTAACCAGAAGGCTGGCAGTTCAAACCCATCAGGCTCTCCTGGGAGGAAGATTGGGCAATCTACTTCTGTAGAGATACCCCCTCAGAAACCCAAGAAGGGGTGGTTATGAGTAGAATCTGACTCAAGGGCAGCGAGTTTAGTTTGGTTGCTTTTGACAAGAGGCTGTAAAAGCCACATTTTAATGCTCAATTTAGTCTGCCTTTGATGAAGAGCAAAGATATATAAAAATAAAGTGTTATATGTGTTAAACTTTAAATTCTACAAGTTACCTTAACCTATTTCATCCAGATGCAGTGTTTCTCTATAAATCACTGAAGATCAAGTGGTTAATATTCATAGTTTCTGTCACATAATTGCTTACAAATAAAATTGTAAAACTAAAATATTGCATCTTCAAAGTCCACGTAACATTTTCCCAAAAAAATACTTTATGTTAAAAAGTGCTAACTACATTTTAAAAAAATGCAACAACAAAAAAATTCTAGCTACTATATTGTGGGCAAAGACCTAGTAAAGAATGGAAAATTTCAACTACACACATGTGAAAATTTTTAAACTATTTTACCTATAATTAAATTCAATAAATGGATGCTATTTGTTCATCAAAAGCTTGCCATAGAGTCAGAAGAGTTAATTGAGACTAAAAATATGTGTACTGATGGGCAATAGAACATTAGTTTATTGTAGCGGCAGCAATTAAGAAAGAATAGAATAATCTTTACCATTAGCATAGCAATTTTTTTTTCAAAATTCACAAATTTAACCAATTTTTATCAAGTGCCTACCATATACCAAGGAGCTCTGGTAGCATAGGGCCTAAGGCATTTGACTGCTAACCAGAAGGTTGATGGTTCAAACCCAGCAGCCACTCCTTGGAAGGAAGGTTGGGCAATCTACTTCCATAGTGATACTGTCTTGGAAACCCAAAGAGGGGTCACTATGAGTCGGGTCTCACTGGATGGCACATAACAACAACAACAACAGCAGCAGCTGTCTTCTTTATAGCAGCAATGAAAGGCACAAGACAATGTACCTTATCTTCAAAATGCTAAAGGACAGTAACTGTCATCCAAGAACTATGTATCCAGCTAAACTGTCAAACAAGAGTCAGGGGGAAAATGAATGTGTTTTCATAAACATATTGAGAGAATCTTCTACTAATAGATGCTCAGTGACAGATCTAATTGAAACCAAAAGAAGAACTGAGATGAAAGACATATTGAGGAACGAAGAAATATATGAGTAAATCCGAAAAAAAAAATTGACATAAAATAACAATAATAATAATTTGTTGGGGGTATAAAAACATGGTAAACTAAAATATTGGACAACAATTACATTAGAAGGCAGGAGGGATTTATTATGAGTTAAAATTCCTTGACTTGTTGAGGAGGCATAATGTACATTGATTAAATTTTGTTAAGTGTACATTCCAAATTTTTAAGAATAACCATTAAAATTGGCTACATTTAGATTGGTTAAATATTCAGGTTAGTTATTACTATATTTTACAAGTAAACAGTAACTAATGACCACTGAAGCTGGTACAACTTCCAAACCAAAGAGATGGGCAGGAGCAGGAAGGAAGGCAAAGACAATTTCATCAGTCTACTAGGAAGCATGAAAGGAAAGAGAATAAGAAGCAGAGAAAAAGAAGAATAAGAATAATATGGTAGAAACAATTCTAAATATACTAGTAATTACAAGAAATGTTTGTAAATTGACTGAATTTACCAGTTATATGACAGAAATTAGGCTTTTTTTTTTTTTATTGTGATAAAGTATGTATCATTTACCTCATAATATCCCATGCTAGAGCAGACTATAGCCCAAAACCATTGCCTGGCCTCCTTGCCCATAGGCTACAGGTACTGAAGCTGGTTGCACAGTGGGGAATATATATATATATATATATATATACACATAATTTTTATATGTATATAATTTTTAAAATTACCATTTCAATCAGTGACATTAATCATATTTGCCATGCTGAGTAACCATCAGCAGTATCCATTTCCAAATAAAAATTTTATCACTCCAAACAGAAACCCAGAAACCCTCAAGCATTCCCATTCTCTCCTTCTTGTTATTGTTATCAGCTCTGACTCCTAGTGACCCGATATACAACAGAACAAAACATTGCCTGGTCCTGCGCCATCCTCACAATCCTTGCTATACTTGAGCCCATCGAGGAGCAATCTGGCTGCACTTCTTCCAGGACAGACTTGTTCCTTCTTCTGTTAGTACATGGTATTTTCAATATTCTTTACCAACACAGTTCATAGGCATCTACTCTTCCTTGTTGTTGTTGTTGTTATGTGCCATCGAGTCGGACCCAACTCATAGAGACCCCTCCTTGGGTTTCCAAAGCAGTATCACTACGGAAGTAGATTGCCCAATCTTCCTTCCGAGGAGTGGCTGGTGGGTTTGAACCCCCAGCCTTCTGGTTAGCAGTCAAGTGCCTTAGGCACTACACTACCTGAGCTCCCCTACTCTTCCTTAGTCTTCCTTATTCATTGTTCAGCTTTCACATGCATATTAGGTGATTGAAAATACCATGGGTTGAGTCACGCACACTTTAGTCTTCAAAGTGACATCTTTAAAGAGATCTTTTGCAGCAGATTTTCCCAGTTTCTCCTAGTAACCACTGATAAATTTTTGTCTCTATGTATTTCCTATTCTAGATATTTCATATAAGTGGTGTTTTTCCTTTTGAGTCTGACTTTTATTTCACTCAGGATAATGTTTTCAAGGGAGGCAATGGTGCTTCAGTAATAGAATTCTCACCTTCCATGCAGGAGATCTTGGTTAGATTCCAGCCAATGCAACTCAGGTATAGCCACCACTTGCATGTCAGTGCAGGTTTCCATGTTGCTACAATGCTGAACAGCTGTCAGAGGAGCCTCCAGACTAAGACAGACCAGGGAGAAAGGCCTGGTGATCTACTTCCAAAAGTCAGCCAATGAAAACCTCATGGATCACAACATTCTAATTTGCAAATGATCATGGGGATAGTGCAGGAGTAGATGGTGTTTTGTTTTGTTGTGCATGGGGTTGCCATAAGTAAAGGCCAACTCAACAGCTGCTAACAACAACAGTTTTCAAGGTTCATCCATGTTGCAGCAGTATCAGAATTTCATTTCTCTTTATGGTTGAATAACATTCCATTGTATGTATGAACCACATTTTGTTTATCCATTCATATGTTGATGGACATTTAGATTGTGTCAATGAGTAAGGATGTGTACTCTGTTAAAATAAAAGCTAAGAGATTTATTGAAGGTTCAAAATAGTCCAAACTGAGAACATGTCTGATCTCACAAAGTGAAATCATATGCTCCAAAACAGTGAACTGTTGTTGTTATATGCCGTTGAGTCGGACCCGACTCATAGCGACCCCTCCTTGGATTCCCGAGGCAGTATCACTACGGAAGTAGATTGCCCCATCTTCCTCCCAAGGAGTGGCCGGTGGGTTTGAACCACCAGCCTTCTGGTTAGCAGTCAAGTGCCTTAAGCACTACGCTACCAGAGCTCCCAAACAGTGAACTAACATAGACATATTTGTGAGGTGAAATCAAGAACTAACGGTACAACATTCTGATTGGCAGTCGTAAGATCAGGGAAGCTGGAGGAACTGGATGAGGAAAGGCCGTACAACGATTGGTTGGAAACACAAATGTGGGTTATTGGATTGGTTTGTTTAAATATGTGATTAAGGGGGGTTGACTGGGTAGTCATAAGGTAATTATCTGAAACTATTTCCTGACAGTGCTGAGCCTTGTGTCAAGACAGTTCCTTAGGGACATTCTTTCCATGTCTTTAGTTTAACCACAGAGAAGAATGTTTCCTTTGTTATGTACTTAAATCTGTCTAAGTGTTTGACAATTGTTTAAGGATTTGAAGTTTGCAAAGGAAATAAGCAAAGCTAACATGGAGTTGAGTCTCAGATCTGGGCAGATTGTTCTGATACAAGTCAAGCGCCTCAGTTTTGGAACTCTCACACAGTTGCTTCTGCCTTTTTGGGTACTGTGAATGTGCTACAAAGAACACTGATGTACAAGTACCTTTATCTCCTCTTTCAAGTCTTTTGCAAATACCAAGGAGTGAAATTGCTGGGACTAGATACCTAGGTTGTTACAAGAGACAAATGTTACAAGAGACAAATCTGAAATATAAGGATAAAGAAAGTTGGTTGGCTCGTTACTACCAGACAAAGTAGACTTCAAGGCAAAAAGCATTATTAGATAGAAGACATAGATGGAACCAGACACTTGGAGAGCTGTCACATGATATGGAAGAGATTCTACGACACCCTTACATTATTTTGTGTGGTTCAGAAGGGAGCCAAAATCTATAGGTGGAAATTATAGGAAGACTTGTATCACTTCCATTTGTTGGGAAGCCCTTTCTAACACTTAGCTCTCTGAAATGAAATGTGCTTGTCCCTGAAGACATAGGTGAGGCAAGGGGAAGCTGTGCCGGGGCTGCATGGGCTGGGCTAGACAGATGGTTTCCCAACCTGTGCATTGGAACCACTTGGAGAACCTGTTAAAGGTAGATATTCCAGGGCCTCTTCCCAGATTTAACAAGCAGACTCTGTATCCTAGGAATCTGTATATTCGAGATGCTTCCCAGGTGATTCTAATGTAACCAGCTCAGAATTAGCTGATGTTTGGGAACCACTAGACAGATGACCTCTAAAGTCCTCATTAACTGTGACATTTGATAATTTAATAATGCTTTGGTAGACTTCCACCTGTGAGTTGGAGGGATTATTAGAAAGCTAGAGTGATAGGATTGTTGTTTCCAATATATAAAAGAATAATGGAGGCCAGAGATATCTGTGAAATTAGGTATAACTGGGTGAATAGCCCAGTTGCTGATTATAGGTCTTTCAGTATATGTTGATGAAGATTATGAAAATTAACATATTCTCTACAGAACAAGTGGCCTAATAAGCCCAACATAGTTTATTGTTTCCATCTGCTACATGCTCATATTTCACATTTGTAGAGACTCAGTTACAAACCTAGTGCCCTAGAAAAGTGTGCCTTGAACTTTTCATGTGCATACACAACCCCTGGAAACCTTGTTAAAATGCAGGTTCTTATTCAGTTAGCCTGAGAAGGAATCTAAGATAATGCATTTCTAACAAAGTTTTATATTTATCATTTCAATTTTCTACTAAGGATTCAGGATCCTTCTTTCTATAGTTAAGATGAAGATAGATGTTCTGGTCTTCCAAAAGCCTTTTTCCATACTTTAGGCCAGATTATCTTTGTTTTGGTATCATTGTGAACTAATGAGACCACTAGCTGCTGTTTAGTTGACTTCAATTCATGGCAACCCCATGTGTGCCAGAGCAGGACTGTGTACCACGGGGTTTACAGTGGCTGATTTTCAATAGGTTGTCAAGTCTTTTTTCCAAGATGCCACTGGGTGGATTTGAACTTCTGAGCTTTACGTTAGCAGTTGTCCATTTGCACCATCCAGTGACACTATGTGGACTGGATAAGGCAACAGGACACGGGAGTTGGGACAAAAGTTTAGACCTGAGAATGGTGACATCTTAAAATCTTTTTTTTTTTTTTTCTTTCAGAGAATAGTAGTATTGGTGTGAAGATGTTTTAGTTGTTCAGTCAGAAGACCAGAATTCTGATTTCAGAGTGGTTCTTTTTAGTTTTTGTTTTTTAAATTTCTGTTCTATGATAAGTCACTTTACCTTTCTGCAACTGTTTCATCCCTGGTATGTAATCACTTTCATGTGCTTTAAAACTTGTTATTTTTAAATCTACCACCTCATTCGGTTTCAAATTGGCTTGACAGGAGGTAATTATTTTACTAAAAAAGAAACAAAGTGACTTGCTCAAGATTTCATGGGTAATAGGGGACCCAGAAACTCAAAACTTCTGACTGGAAGTCCAGCATTCTTTCAACTTGTAACTATGTCAATTGTCTTGAGAGTCAACTAGAAGGATGTGTATAAAAATGACTAACAGGCTAGACAGCACCATACATTTAAGATGGTGTTGGTAGCTAGTATGTGATGTGCCAACTAACGCTATAGGAACAGTTTTCCACTCCGGAGGTCAGCACAGTCTCTATTATAATCAGAAGAGAGATTTTAGAATTGCAAAAGGTATAACAGAGTGGTTGGACACCAGCAAAGGAGTTTGACAAGGCTGTCACATCTGTTCAATATTTCTACTGAAATAATCATGGGTATTGCTGTTGATGGTTACCATAGTGGTATTAAGGTTGGCAGAAGGAGATGATGTAATCTCGAGTATGCTGATGACATCCTCGCTGCTGAGTCTGTGCTTTCTGCACTAGAAAAGCTGGTGCTTTAGACTAGGGATGATTTAGACACTGACAATGGCAGCTGGAAAGCAGAATATTTTAGCAGCAGTACAAACTGGAAGTGAATGAGAAAAGCAAGTGAAGGGTTATGCTGCCAACAGTTTATGATAGGTAATGAGAGCCACGGCCTTCTCTCCTATAAAGGGGAGAGCAAATGGCCTAGTCAGCATTTACAAGAATGAAGTTCAGAACATAAAATGTCTGCTGGGGAGGCAGTTGGCTTCATACTACTTCATTGTGGGCCTTTCTTGGTTCTAATTTAGACCCAGTCTCTGATTAGTCTGAAATAGCTGTTAGATGAGCTTCAATTTACAGACTTTTACCAACAGAGGAGATGAAGATCAACAGAGAAACACGGTTACTGTCAAGCTGAGTTAAGCCCAGAGTGATGATGACAATATCATAGTGAAGGAGAAGAATGACAACAGACTGAGAGAAAGCATCATCTGTTTCCAGAATCTCAGAACATTTCCTTCTGAAATAACTCATTCTGTGTGTCTTGATTTCCTGACAAGTAAATCTTGAAGAACAGAACTGGCATTCATCAGGGCAAAGGCTAATATTTGGGTCTCTGGAAGGATTTGTTACAGGGTTTTTGAAAACCATGTTTTTGAAGAATTCATTACTATGTGATACTTCTTAGAATCTTCTTTAAAAATCAAAAGCAAAATATACCTTTAACCACAACATGTTTTTATGATTTTGAAAATAATATACTCACTGTGGAAAACTTACTAAAACATGGAAATGATAAGAGGGGGAAAATCACATATTTTAATAACCCATAAATAATCAGTTAACATTTTGCCACCATTTTTCTTCTATTATTTTATGTCTTTCTCTTTAAATATATGTAACTCAAAACTCACTGCCATTGAGTCGATTCGACTCATAGTCGGCCCCTCCTTGGGTTTCTGAGGCAGTATGGAAGTAGATTGCCCCACCTTCCTTCCGAGGAGTGGCTGGTGGGTTTGAACTGCCAGCCTTCTGGTTAGCAGTCAAGTGCCTTAGGCACTAT
>NW_006921694.1:2304378-2317963 GCF_000298275.1 Orycteropus afer afer | reverse complement strand
ATATATATATATATATATATATATATATATATCCATCCATACACACATAATTAGAACTACCTTATATTGCATTGGTTCCTTGATTTGATTTTAACACTTACATATTTAGATATATGCATAAAGTTTGTATATGGCTGGTTCTCTGGATCCAGCAGTTATCCTTTACAATGCTTTTAATACTCCGTTGCCACAGACTCACCACCATGCTAAGTACTTAGAGAAAATCAGCATCTTTAAACTGTGTCAGAGAAAGTGGTTAGTTCAAATTGGAATCATTTCTTGTCTAAAAAATGATGGACAATTTTAGGATTTGCTTTTTCCCTGAGATTCTGCATTTCTAAGAAGCCCCAAGTGGTGATGCTGCTGCTGGTCCATGGATCAGGCTTTGAGTAGCAAAGTATACTGAGGGGAAAAGTGTGCCTCTCAATGAACTGATCAGGGCATATCAGAGGTGCAACTTTTCAAAGGGATTACACTTCTTAATCAATTACTTGAATAAATGGAAAAATGCCACAAAATAGTCAACTTAAAGCAGAATTTCTCAAAGTGTGGTCCCTGAACCACCTGCACTCATATTACTGGGATCTGTTAGAGTGTAACTATACTCCAGTTCTACTGAATCAGAACAAACAGGGTAGAAATCACTATACTGAACAAGAGTGCCAAGTTATTCTTAAAATCAAACCAAACACACTGCCGTCGAGTCACTTTGCAATTTGAGAACTATTGATATAATAGAAAGAGCGCAGAACTAAGAGAAGACTGGATTCTAATCCTGACTTCAGATCTGACTCACAGTGACCCCTCCTTGGGTTCCCAAGGCAGTATCACTATGGAAATAGATTGCCCAACCTTCCTTGTGTGGAGTGGCTGGTGGGTTTGAACCACCAACCTTCCGGTTAGCAGTCAAGTGCCTTAGGTACTATGCCACCAGAGCTCCTTCCCAGTAACTAACGATAAGCAAATCACTTTTTTTGGTCTCAGTTTCCTCATCTATCAAATGGGGGATGAGTTGCTGAACTCTACTCACAGATTGTATATATCCTACAATTCCTGAACCAGGCCAATTTAAACTCTCATTCTTTTGTTCTCTTTGTACTCTGACACTTTCAAGGGCACACACTCTGCCCCAAGGTAGACTTCACCATTTTCTTCTTGGCTCACATTGAAAGTAGCTATGACCAGGAAGCATATAACGCAGGAAGTGCCATTTCATTTTTCAAAGCAAATATTAGTGTCAAGGCCAATGTCTTCTCAGAATAATATATACCTGCATTCGATATTGTAATTAAACTTAAATCATTTTTTGAATTATATATTTTAAACGGTAATTGTGCAGCCTTTAAAGTTTCCTCTTGCCTTGAGCACCATTGGGTAAATGTGTTCATGATTGAATTAGCAGACCTTTGATTTTAAAAGGACTTTTCAGTGATCTTTTATGGTAGATTAAAAAGCAATTTACTAATTTACAGTTCATAGGAATTCCTTGCCCTCCTTGAGTTTTGTAAATCAATTCTGTGCTAATAAATGTGACTATAGCTTCAAGTGTTTCATTTGGGAACAGCCGGTGTGATACACAACTCAAACTCACAATTACTTAATCAATAAAACTGCATTTTGTGAGCTCCTTCTTTGTGCCCAGCATAAGCCCCTCTCAGGAATCCCTTAATTTGCAGCTGTCAGTTTAAGGTCTTTAGTCAGGTAGGAGAAGCTTAACCCACAGGGCTGGAAAGTGCCATCTTAATGACTTGTGTATCTGTTTTTAAAAATATTTTTAATAGACTTTATATTTTTAGAACAATTTTAGGATTACAGAAAAATTGTGCAGGAAGTACAGAGTTCCCATAAACCCCCCACACCCCGCATACTCTTTGTTCATTATCATTAATATCTTTCATTCCTGTGGTGCATTTATAACAATTGATGAACAAATATTGATATATTAACTAAAGTCCCTACTTTAGGGTTCATAATTTGTGTTATACAGCCCGATGAGTTTTGATAAATGCATGTTGTGTGTTCACCATTACAGTATCATGCAGAATAGTTTCTCTGTCCTAAAAATACCCTGAGCTTCACCTATTTATCACTCTTCCCTCTTCCTGCATCTCTGACATCTACAACTCTTTTCACTGTCTCTATTGTTTTGCCTTTTCCAGAATGTCACATAGGTGGAATCATACAGTATGTAGCTTTTTAAGATTGGCTTCTTTCATTTAGAAACAGACACTTAGAGTTCTTCCATATCTTTTTGTAGTCTGGTGGCTCATTTCTTCTTCTTTGTTTGTTGAATTTACTGTATTTTGTTGTTGTTGAGAATATACAACAATTTCTACATGAGCAATTCAGTGACAATGATTACAGTCTTCAAGTTGTACAATCATTTTCACCCTAGTTTTTAACATAAACTCACTTGCCCCTAAGTTTCTTATTTAAACTTTCCAGTTGCTGTTGTTAATTTGATCCCATATAGATGGTCTTAAGAGAGAACGATGCTTAAGACAGACATTCTTTACTAGTTAAGCTAAACACTTGTTTGGTTTTAAGCAAACTCCAGGAGATATTTTTGGTTTAAGGATAAAAGATTGTCTCAGGGCAATAGTTTTAGAGATTCACCCAGGCTTCAGAGCTCCAGAAAATCTGGATTCCGTGAGAATTCTTTTCTGCATTTCCCTCCCTTTGATCAGGGTTCTTCTAAGAATCTTTGGTCAAAATGTTCCATGCAGTTCTTCTGGTCTCATGGCAAAGAAGGTACTTGTTCAATGGATCATTACTTTTTATCTTTGAATAATACTGTGGATATACCACAGACTGTTTATCCATTAACCAATTAAAGCACATCTTGATTGCTTCCAATTTTTGGAAATTACAAACAAAGCTGCTATAAACAATCACATGCAGGTTTTCATGTAGACATAACCTTTTCATTTTATTTGGGGTTGCTGGATTGCTGGATTATATGGTAAACCTATGTTTAGCTTTGGGGGAAATTGCCAGACTGTCTTCTAAAGTAGCTGGGTGGTTTTGCATTTCTACCAGCAATGAACAAGAGTTCCTGTTTCTCCACATTCTCACCAGCATTTGGTGTTGTCAGTGTTTTGGATTTTAGTTATTTTAATAAGTATGTGCTGTTGTTATGTGCCGTCAAGTCGGCCCCAACTCATAGTGATTCCTCTGAGGGTTTCTGAGGCGGTATTACTATGGAAGTAGATTCCCCAACCTTCCTTCCGAGGCGTGGCTGGTGGGTTTGAACCGCCAGCCTTCTGGTTAGCAGTCAAGTGCCTTATGCACTATGCTACCAGAGTTCCCAATAAGTATGTAGTGGTATCTTACTGTTGTTCTTATCTGCCTTTCCCTGATGATATATGATATTGAGCATTTTTCCATATGCTTATTTGCCACCTGTGGATCTTCTTTGGTGAGGTTTCTATTTAGATCCTTTGCCTATTTTGTAATTGGGTTGTTAGTTTTCTATTGTTGACCTTCTAAGAGTTCTTTATGTATTTTGTATACAAATCCTTTACCATATATGTATTTTCCAAATACACATTTTTCTCCAAATCTGTTCTCTTTACTATAGTGAGTAATCACAGCTGAAAAAGAATTGGTGAAGGGAATCACTTCCTAGACACAACTCACAACCCAAAAGATTTGTTCCATACTGAAGAGCTCTGCTGCAGAGCATACATAAAAAATAAATAATAATAGTTCTTATAGGTAGAGTGCTTATTATGTGCCAGCTAAGACTAACTTTTTAATCCTCCAAACAATCCTATAAAATCCACAGTTATTAACATATGCCTTTTACAGTAGAAGAAACTGAGCCAAAGGTTAAATAACTTGCCCAAAGTCCTCGTTGTTGTTGTTGTTATGTGACGTCCAGTCGGACCCGACTCATAGCAACCCCTCCTTGGGTTTCCGAGGCAGTATCACTATGGAAGTAGATTGCCCCATCTTCCTTCCGAGGAGTGGCTGGTGGGTTTGAACTGCCAGCCTTCTGGTTAGCAGTCAAGTGCCTTAGGCACTACACTACCAGAGCTCCTGTAAATGGTGGAGCTGAGATTTGAATTCAAGGAGTTGGCTCCAGCACTTGTGCTCTTAAGCAGTATATTATACTGCCTTTTTTCCTTGTAGCAGATGGACTCTTTCCACATGAACCCTCTCAGTTTCAGCCTGCCGACCTTTTATTTCAAAAACCAATTGCCATTGAGCCAGTTCCAACTCATGGCAACCATGTGTGTCAGAGCAGAACCGTGGTCCATAGGGTTTTCTTTTAAAACCTCTAGCCCCTTAAATTTTTTTTGTGTGAAATATACATAACAGAACATATACCATTTCAACAATTTCAATATGTATATTTCTACATAAGGAGCTCTGGTGGCATAGTGGATAAGGCATTTGGCTGCTAACCAGAGATCAGTGGTTCAAACACACCAGCTACTCTGTAGAAGGAAGACGAGGTGAGCTACTTCCATAAAGATTTCCAGCCTTACAAACTCAGTAGGGGTCACTATGAGTCAGAATCAACTCAATGGCAGTGAGTTTGTTTTTTTGTTTTGTTTTGTTTTACATGTCTACATGGACATTTCTAAATGTACATTAGCTATGTTCTTCAAGTTGTGCCAACTTTCTCTACAACCTTTCCAAACTATTTCACCATTGTTAACACGAACTCACTGCCCCCTAAAGTTTCTCATCTGTCATTTCAAGTTGCTGATGTCAGTTTGATCATATATTGACAATTTTCAATGGTTAATTTTTCAAAAGTAGATCGCTGAGCTTTTCTTCCAAGGTGCCTCTGGGTGGACCACAACCTCCAACCTTTCAATTAGCAGCCAAGCATATTAACATTTTGTACCACCAAAGGACTCCAGTTTCCCAAAAGGAGTTATTTATTATTTGTACTGGGAGCAGATAGAAGAATTTAGCAGACAAATCTTTTAAAACTCAACACATAAAGAAGAAATACCTGACAAGTAGGGTTTTTTGTTTTGTTTTGGTTTTTCCTTTCAAATTCAAGTACAAACTACCTCTCAGCCTTTGACAAGTCAACTCAAATTTGTCTCAAGTGGAACTGAAAAGTTCAAACCACTGATGGAGAGTTGAGTATTATTCCTTGGAAAATTCCTGGGAATGAGTCCGGCTTGTTTGGAGCTGGTTAAAGGCACTTTGCCCTCTGACAGCAGTTCCATGTGAGGGAGACAGCTGATCAAAGGTGGCACTGGATATGCCTTCCTCTTTTGGCAGCAGAGCTAGGACTGGGGCGGAACCTGGGGCTGAAGATGTTTTCCTGGCTGTTCTCAGAATTTTGCCAAAATGGAGGAAATTTGGATCATGGTAGAAAAGAGGGGGCTGAACAATAAGCACCTTGTGTGTGATAGTTCAAAGAAAAAGCATTGGGAGGCCACCCAGTCCAAATATGGACACCAGTACTCCATGTGACACGTAAACCCAGAAGCTACCTGAAGTTGTTTATCCAGCACCTTTTGCAAAAATTTCAATTGTTTTAAATTGGGAAAGAATATAGAACCAGATATTCTTACTTAAACAAAAACTTTTCTTGCTATTGTCTTCTTGCACCTGGCATATTTGTTGAGAGATTAAATGGACAATTTTTTTTCAAAATTGCTGAGTGAATACTAGTTGGAGAAATAGCTGGAAATTGGGGTTCAGATTTCACAGCCTAATGTCCTCCTTCATTTTTCTAGTTAATTTCCCTGTAAACTTTCATGGTCCTTTTTTTCTTTCTTTCTTTCTTTTTTTTTTTTAACCCTTCTTCTAGAAGGAGGCAAGCCTAGCTCTGCATTTTCTGTGTCACTTGGGCACTGCCTTAGGTGAGATGGGGAGAGGTTAGCAGGGCATTGTGCATACAGGCAGAATCTCAGGCCACAGTGAGAACACAGCAGGCAGGAGCCCTTATTCATAAACGTGTCAGGAACACTATGAGGGCCCCACCTACTGGACTTCTCTGGGGTCAACATCCCACCTAGATACTCCCTTACTTCCTGTTTTGTCAGTCAGCTCCAACTCATGATGGTCCCATGTAGAGTAGAATGAAATGTTGCCTGCACCATTTTTACAATTGTTGGTGTGCTTGAGCCCACTGTTGTAGCCATTGTACTTTTTGAGTGCTTTCCAGCCTAGGGGACTCGTCTTCCAGCACCATATTGGACAATATTCTGTTGTGATTCATAGACTTTTCATTGGCTAACTTTTGGAAATAGATCACTAAGCAGTTCTTCCTAGTCTTTTTTAGTTTGGAAGCCCTGTTGAAACCTGTCCACCATGGGTGATCTTGCTGGTAGTATTTGAAATACTAATGTTAGAACTTCCAGCATTATAGCAACATGCAAGCTACCTAACTATCAGACAGGTGGTGATCCCTTATGTAAGGGCTGTAAATTCTGGCTCCTCCAGTATGTCAAGCCCTGTGGGGACAGGTTAGGAATGGGAGTTGGTGAGCTGGAATCTGGGCCTTCCTGAGTTCTCCCAGGACTCAAAGATGTTGGCAATAGCTTATTACCAGAAGCAGTATTGAGAACCAAGGTGGGGAGATGACTGTCATAGAATTGATGCAAATAGTACACTTTCAAATTTTCAAGGAGATAAAAAAAAAAAAAAAACAGGATTCTAGATTCAGATTTGCCTCCTTCATTAATTTTGAGTTTATATCACTGTATTTCTCCCTCATCACCCCTATATTACTGCCAGAGAGAGAAAAGTAAAATAACTCCTCCTTTTTGAAGTATGACTTCTTCTTCTGTTTTTCTTTTAAAAGTTTGCTTCTACCCCAACTGGGCACTGATCTTCCCTCTGCCCTTCCTCCGATCTCTCCTATTCTCTCCTTCCGTTCTTTCTGGTATCCCTGTCGCCTTTGCCAGTCTGGCCTTCTCCTCTCCTCAGCCCCTCCTCCCCGTGTCCTTCCCTTTATGCTTTATTTTCACAGATTAACATATTATAAGCATTAACTTGCAGCCACCCTGAAAAGAGATGAGACAGCGAGAGAGAAAGAAAGCATTACAGCCAGCTTTTAACTAATTCCTGCCACCAGCCCGGAGTTCTGTGGCATTTGCCACGGCTGTGAAATTTCAATAAGCAAGGGGCCGTGCTTATATTTCTAACCTTTCCTCTGCTGGTGCTGAAGACATGAATTGAATGTAGAACAGTCATACCATGCTGTCACTTTCTAAATGTATTACATATCCTCTTGAAAGGAAATTGAGAGAAGCCAAAATGGGGTGGGGGGACAGGGAGAAGAGTCTCTAGTACTATGGCAGGAAAATAGTAATTTCTTTTATTGAAAGAAGTTTATCATCCTAGTAAGCCAATAATGAGCTGGCCACAAAATGAAGTATTAATTTTCTAAGCATTAACTTTAAGTATGTAAGAAGAAACTATAAAAGTATTTTTTTAAAAAAACTTGCATTATTATTGTTTTTTAGGAGAGATGAAGATTTGAGAACAGTGAGAAAGTAGGGTTTTTCAAAAGGAAGATTTAAACACAGCCTATGACATCATCCCCACTGGTGCTAGGAGCTGAAAGTTCTCTGTCTCCACACACACATAGGTCAACAGCAGTCATTAAACAGGTACTTTTTTCAGAGTCTGAGGGCACTTAGTACCTGAAAAAGACTGTGTCTATATTCTGATGCAGAGGTTAAGTATTCGGCTGCTAACCAAAAGGTCAGGGGTTTGGACCCACCAGCTGCTCCATGGAAGAAAAATTGTGGCAGTCTGCTTCTGTAAAGACTACAGCCTTAGAAACCATATGGAACAATTCTATTTGATCCTATAGGTTGCTATGAGTCAGATTCAGCTCCATGGTAATGGGTTTGGTTTAAATTTATAGCACCTAAGGAGCTTTGGTTAAGTGCTTGGCTGCTGACTGGAAGATAGATGGTTCAAACTCACCAGTCTCTCCACAGGAGAAAGATGTAGCAGTCTGCTTCTGTAAAGATTTACAGCCTTGGAAACCCTACAGGGCAGTTCTTCTCTGCCCAATAGGGCCACTGTAAGTCAAAATGGACTTGATGGCAATGGGTTTGGTTTGGTTTTTGTTGTAGCACCTAGTCCAATGGTGCACAGTAAATGTCACATGCTTAGAGTTCCTACTCTGTGCCAAGCACGGGCTAATGTTTATCCACATTTACCTTTGACCATCTTTATTCCAGTCCTATGAGGAAAATGAAATGGTCACCCCATTTTACAGATGGGGAAACAGAAGCTTAGAGAGATTAAATGCTGAGGTCTCAGAACTGGACATATACTTAGGTGTTCAATAAATCTTTTAACATTTTTTAATCTGTTTTGTGTATGTGTGTGTGAAGGTATTTAATACCCAGTCTAGAAGTGAGCTGTTAGGAGCTAGCAAGGTGGCTATTTTCTTTGAGGATGTGGAGGACAGATTGGCTCTGTTTCATGGTTTCTTCATGCTGTGTAGTTTCTATTTTCCAGACCGCAGGAAAGGGAATAGGGAGTCAACCCAGTGTCTTTTTTTTTTTTTTTTTTAACAATTTGACTAGAAGTTGAACTCTTTTGCTCATAGCCATTTTACATCTCCAAGTGGGATCATGTGGTCCATACCAAGCTTCAAGTTGTTACTTGCCATCAAGTTGACTCTGACGTCATATATAACAAACAAAGCATTACTCAGTCCTGCATCATTTCCACAATCATTGGTATGTTTCAGTCCATTGGTGTGTCTACTGTGTCAATTCATCTCATTAAGGGTTTCCCTCATTTTTACTGACTCTCTACCAAGCAAGATGTCATATTGGGTGAAGTTTCAAGGGAAACTGGAAAATATATTCTCTAGCTGAGCAACTATGAGTTTAGCTAAAATGGTAGTATGTGCTTGTGTATGGACGGTGTTGGAATGATCTCTGTTGATAAAACTAGGGGGAAGGTGCTGGCAGTTAGAAGCGATTCACAGAATCTACCTGAGAGCAAGACTGACCTCTTGCCTTTAAAACAGAGTTAACTCTCAAATAGTGCAGGCGAGATCTTCAAGGGGGTCCTTAAGGGACTTAGTCCATTTTCAAACTAGGTGTAAGTGTCCATGTAATATTATTCAAGCAGTTCAAGGCCCTCTACTTGCAAGTGATTCTAACACTTACTAGGTGTATGACCTTGTGCACATTACTGGTAATTCATTTCTCTCAGTGTGTTTTTTCATCTATAATTTTGTTCTGATAATACCTGCATCAGCTGTTGGTAAGGATTAAAAGTAATATCCATAAAAGAATCCTGGCACAGAGTGTTTGCTCAAAATTGCAACTCTGTTACTATTACAGACACTTGAAAATAATAAAAATAAGTGGCTTTAGATGTATTTTGACAGATAAAATAGTTTTAAAGTTATTATTAAAGTTTAAAATATGACCCACCAGCCTAATTCCAGGGAGCTCTGGTAACATAGTGCCTAAAGCACTTGAGTGTTAACTAGAAGGCTGGAGGTTCAAACCCACCAGCCACTCCTTGGAAGGCAGGTTGGGCAATCTACTTCCATAGTGATACCACCTCAGAAACCCAAGGAGGGGTTGCTGAGTCGGGTCCAACTCGAGGGCACATAACAACAACAGCTTAATTCCAACTGACTCTTTTAGCTCAAGATAGCCAAGATTAAATTCCTCCTTTTTCTAAATTATCCTCACTTTTATATTCTCATTTTCCTGAACCACCAAGGATAGATTCTTGGTGTTTCACAGCTCTATTTGATACATTCTTTCACTGACTAATTTTTCCTCATGAGATGAAATTTCTATGAATTCAGCCAAAAGAAAAGTGTAAATCCCAGCCTAAGTACCTCTGGCTTCACTATATGATTTGACCATTGCCTATGTGTGCATGCTAGAAGACAGATTAATAGTATCACACTGAGAGGGAAAAGCCACTTGGGCAAGCTGCTTACAACGGTTATAGGATAGGGTTCCTGACTATGACAACATTGAGAAATCAGTGCATCCTTTTCACCCAAAATAAGGACACAGCTGGACAGTTAAATCAACAATGTCAGTACCCTAGAAATTTACCAAAGACAACAACAAAAAAAAGTAAGAAGCATTTATTTATGAAAAATGTGCTTCTTGGGCATGAACAGTGAGAGGCTACAGGCTTCTTACCTGGGGCAGATCCTATTTCTCTTCACCCACAACTGTTGCTGTTGTTGTTGTTAGGTGCCATTGAGTCATCTCCCACTCATAGTGACCCTATGTACAATAGAAAGAAACACTGACCAGTCCTGTGCCAGTTCCATGATCCTTACTATACCTGAGCCCATAGTTGCAGTCACTGTGTCAATCCATCTCATTGAGGACCGTCCCCTTTTTTATTGACCCCCCACTTTACCTAGCATGATACCCTTCTCCAGGTAATGGGCCATTCTGACAACATGACCAAATAGGTCAGATGAGGTCTGGCTATTCTCCTTTCCAAGGAGCACTCCAGCTGCCCTTCTTCCAGAACAGATTTGTTAATTCTTCTGACAGTCCATGGTACTTTCAGTATTCTTCGCCAACACACAACTCAAAAGCATCAAGTCTTCTTTAGTCTTCCTTATTCATTGTAGCTTTCACATGCATATGAAGCTATTGAAAATACATTGCTTGGGTTAGGGACACTTTAGTCTTCAAAGACACATCTTTACTCTTCAGCACTTTGAAGAGGTCTTTTGGGGCAGATTTGTCCAGTGAAATACGTCATCTGATTTCTTGACTGCTGCTTCTATTGGTGTTGATTATGGAACCAAGTAATATGAAATATTACAAATATTTGTAATATTGTTGTTGCTAGGTGCTGTTAAGCTGGCTCTGACTCATGTTGTTGTTGTTGTTGTTATGTGCCGTCAGTCGGCCCCGACTCATAGCGACCCCTCCTTGGGTTTCCGAGGCAGTATCACTACGGAAGTAGGATTGCCCAACCTTCCTTCCGAGGAGTGGCTGGTGGGTTTGAACCGCCAGCCGTCTGGTTAGCAGGCAAGTGTTTTAGCCACTACGCTACCAGAGCTCCCGCTACGCTACCAAAGCTCCCGCTCTGACTCATAGCCGCCCTATATACAAAAGAACAAAGTACTGCACGGTCCTATACCATCCTCACAATCCTTGCTATGTTTGAGTTCATCGTTGCAGCCACTTTGTCAATGCATCTCATAGAGGGTGATCACCTTTTTAGATGACCCTCTACTTTATCGAGCTTGATATCCCTCTCCAGAGACTGGTTCCTTCTGACAACATGACTGAAGTAAGTGACATGGGGTCTGGCCATTCTTGCCTCTAAGGAGCATTCCAGCTGCACTCTTTCCAGGACAGATTTGTCCCTTCTTCTGGTAGTTCATGGTATGTTCAGTATTTTTCATCAACACCATAATTCTTTAATTCTTCTTTGGTCTTCCTTTTTTATTGTCCAGCTTTCACGCATATGAGGCAACTGAAAATACCGTGGCTTGGGTTAGGTGCAGCTTAGTCTTTAAAGTGACATGTTTGCTTTTTAGCACTTTAAAGACATCTTTTGCAACAGATTTACCCAGTGAAATATGATGTCTCCTTTCTTCATAGCTGCTTCCATGAGTGTTGATTGTGGATCCAAGTAAAATGAAATCCCTGAAAACGTCAGTATTTTCTCCATTTATCGTGACATTGCTTATTGGTCCAGCTGTGAGGATTTTTATTTTCTTTATGTTGAGGTGTAATCCTTACTTAAGACTGTAGTCTTTGATCTTCCTCAGTAAGTGCTTGAAGTCAACTTCACCTTCAGTGAGCAAGGGTGTGTCATCTGCAAATTGTAGGTTGTTAATTGGTCTTCCTCCGATCTTGTTGCTGCATTCTTCTTCATATAGTGGATTATTTGCTCAGTATACAGACTGAATAAGTATGGCAAAAAGACATGACCCTGGCACACACCCTTCCTGATTTTAAACCATGCGGTGTCCCCTTGTTCCATTCAAACAACTGCCTTTTAGTCTATGAACAATTACGTGTTCTGGAGTTCCCATTCTTCACAATGTTATCCATAATTTGTTATGATCTACACCGTGGAATGCCTTTATATAGCCAATAAAACACAGGTAAACATCTTTCTGGTATTCTTTGCTTTCAACCAAGATCCATCTGACATCAACAATAATATCCCTCATTCCACATCTGCTTCTGAATCCAGCTTGAATTTCTGGAAGTTCCCTGTCAATACACTGCTGCAACCATTTTTGAATTATCTTCAGCAAATTTTACTTGAATGTGATATTAATTATATTGTTAAATAATTTCCACATTCTATTGGATAACCTTTCTTTGGAATGTGTACCAATATGGATCTCTTCCAGTTGGTTGGCCAGGTAGCTGTCTTCCAAATTTCTTGGCATAAACAAGTAAGTGCCTCCAGCACTGCATCCATTTATTGAAACATCTCAGTGGGTATCCTGTCAATTCTTGGAGCTTTGTTTTTCACCAATTCCTTCAGTGCAGCTATGCTTCTTCCTTCAATACCATTGGTTCTTGATCATATGCTACCTCCTCACGTGGTTGAATTTCTATCAATTCTTTATGGTAAATTGATTGTATATTCCTTCCATCTTCTTTTGATGTTTCTTGGGTCATTCAATATTTTTCCCTTAGAATCTTTTAATATTGCAACTCAAAGCCTGAAAGTTTTCTTCAGTTCGTTCAGCTTGAGAAATGCTAAGTATGTTCTTCCCTTTTGGTTTTCTAGTTCCAGGTCTTTGCACATTTCATTGCAATACTGTACTTTGTCTTCTTGAGCCACCTTTTGAAATCTTCTGTTCGGCTCTTTTACTTCATCATTTCTTTCTTTTGCTTTAGCTACTCTACATTCAAGAACAAATTTAAGAGTCTCTTCTGACATCCATTTTGATCTTTTCCTGTCCTGTCTTCTTAATGACCTTTTACATTCTTCATGTATGATATTCCTGATGTCATTCCACAACTTGTCTGGTCTTTGGTCATTGGTGTGAAATGCATCAAAGATCTGTAGATTCAGGTGGAGTATAACTAAGGTCATATTCTGGCTCTTGTGTACTTGTTTTAATTTTCTTCATCTTCAACTTGAACTTGCACATGAGCAATTGATGGTCTGTTCCACAGTTAGCTCCTGGCCTTGTTTTGACTGATGATATTGAACTTCTCCATTGCCTCCTTCCACAGATGTAGTCAATTTGATTTCTGTGTATTCTATCTGGTGAGGTATATGTGTACAATCACTGTTTATGTTGTTGAAAAAAGGCATTTTCCATGAATAAGTCATTGGTCTTCCAAAATTCTATCATGACATCTCTGATGTCATTTCTATCACCAAGGCCATATTCTCCAACTACCAATGCTTCTTTTTATTTCCAACTATCACATTCCAGTCACCACTAATTATCAATATATCTTGATTGCATGTTTGATCAGTTCAGACTTCAGCAGTTGATAAAAATCTTCAATTTCTGACACCTGGAGGTAAGATGGTGGACTAGGCAGAAAGACTGCACAGACCCTCTTCAACAAAGAAAAGGGACACCAATTAACACAGACACAGAAGATAATCCTGGACCCCTGAGCCTTGAAGGGAAGGATATAGAAGTGGACTAAAC
>NW_006921694.1:2292912-2301628 GCF_000298275.1 Orycteropus afer afer | reverse complement strand
GGAATTTGTTAAAACCAGACCAACCTTACAAGAGATGCCAAAGGGAGTCCTTTGATCAGAGAACCAAAAATAGCAAATAACAACCGACCATTAATACACAAGATGACATAACCCAAAACCACAGCTATGGATATATCCAAAGTAAAATGAGCTTACAAGATTGTAAACAGGGAACCAGAAACAGCAATGGGCAAGTGAGGACAACTACAAACAAAAAGAGGGAAGAGACTGTGTAGTTACAGAATTTGGATTGGATAAGAAAACAAAACTCATCAATATGCTGCCTACAAGAGACACACCTTACAGATAAAAGACAAAAATAGACTAAAAATCAAAGGTTGGAAAAAGATATATCAAGCAAATGGCAATTGTAAGAGAGCAGGAATGGCAGTATGGTGATTCCTTCAAAAGCTGGAATTAGAAATATCATTTGACTCAGCCGTTCCGTTACTAGGTATATACTCCAAAGAAGTGAGATCCATGACAAGAACAGATATATGCACATGCATGTTCATCGCAGCACTATTTACAATAGTCAAAAGATGGAAACAACCTAAGTGTCCATCAACTAAGGAATGGATAACCAAACTACGGTACATACACACAATGGAATACTATGCAATGCTAAACAATAATGTAGAATCTGCAAAACACCGCATAATATGGATGAAATTGGAGGACATTTTGCTGAGTGAAATAAGTCAATCACAAAAAGACAAATATTGTATTAGTCCGTTATTGTTAAAGTTAAGGAAAGGTTTATCTATAGAAGGAAATTTTCTTTGTTGGTTACCAGGGTGGGAGGGGAGGGGAAGGAATGCTGTTAGATAGCTAGAGATAAGTATTGATTTGGGTGAAGAGAAGGGCAATGTACCAAATAAGAGTGACCAATATGGCAGCGTGGAGGAAGAGGAAGACATAGAGAGGTACATGGGAGGTACAGACAATGAAGATGAACACTTTCACACATATAGTACTGTGTTGCCAGTGAAGACAACATGGGTATATGGGTGGATTGATGTGGGTGGACAGGCTGAACTATTATGTATGTCTATGAAGTGGGGAGTGTATCCAAGAACATGTACAGGGTTGGCAGACAATGGTCCTATAAGTTTATGTGAATGATCATAATTCCCAAGTGTATAGTAGAGCTGACAAGGGGCAAGGTAGTCATCACTGCTTGGTCACAGCCAGCTGCCCAGAGGGACCGAGTAGTTGAACCTGTGGGCTTGGGACCATAGTTGCAGGGGACATCAAGCTCAATTGGCATAACATACAAAACATTGTTCCACCTCCTACTTTCATGAGTACAACCAGGATCTTAAAAGCTAGCAAGCTGCCATCTAGATGCAATGATGGGTCGCTCCTCATCCAGAGCAAAAAAGAATGAAGAAAACCAAAATTCATGGAAACAATTAGTCCTAGTGGCTGGTACACCATCTGATCTGTAGCCTATACAACTATGAGACCAGAAGAACTAGATGGTGCCCGGCTACCACTGTCATCCACTTGCAGCGGGATCTATGTAGGAGATCCTTGTTAAAGAGGGAGAACAATGGGGAAAAAAACTCAAAATCATTTGGAGGAAAAAAAATTGGGATGGGGACCAGGTTTGCTGGTCTGATAGAGCCTGGTGGAACCACTGAGACTATGGCCCCTAGCTGCCGTCCAGGTCTGGAATTGAACCCACACCTGTGGTTCCCAGCCAAACAAAAGACAGCCATATGAGTTGAACATTTACCTCAAGTAGATACACTCCTCGGAGAGAACAATCATGGGAAAAAGAGAGGCTGCTTATGCACAGGGAGACAGCTCAGGGGGCAGGAGTGCATGGAAGGATGGACACTGGGAAGAGGTAGCTATGGGGAGGAAGGGAGAGGGGAGCTATTGCATTATGGTAAACTGTGGTCAATGTCATGAGACAAAGTGTATGTGAACTGCTGTATGGAGAGTGAATTTGCTCTGTAAATCTTCACCCAAATCACAAATAAATAAATAAATAAATAATTTGCAAAAAAACTTCAATTTCTTCACCTTTTGCTTTAGTGATTGTGCATAAATTTGAATAATAGTAGTATTAACTAGCCTTTCTTGTGGGCATATGGATATTATCCTATCACTGACAGCATTGTACTTCAGGAAATATCTTGAGATTTTCTTTTTGACAATGAATGATACACCATTCCTGTTCAATTTGTCTTTCCCAGCATAGTAGACCATATGACTGTCTGATTCAAAATGGCAAATACCAGTCCATTTCAGCTCTCTCATGCCTCAGATCTTAATCTTTATCCATTCCATTTCGTTTTTGACAACTTCAGTTTTCCTAGATTCATAGTGCATACATTCCACTTTCCAATTATTGATGAATGCTTTCAGCTGTTTCTTCCCATTTTGATTCATGCCCCATCAGCGAATGAAGGTGCTGAAATCTTTATTCCATCCACATTATTAAAATCAACTCTACTTTGAGGAAGCAGCTCAACTAGAAATAGTTGAGGGCTTTCCAATCTATGGGACTCAACTTCTGGCATTATATCAGAGAATATGTCACTGCTATTCATAAAAGCGTAAAAATATTTGAACAGACATTTTATCAAAGAATATATACAAATTGCTAATTAGCACATGAAAAGATGCTCAACATCATTAGTCATTGTTGTTGTTGTTATGTGCCATTGAGTCGGACCTGACTCGTAGTGACCCCTCCTTGGGTTGCCAAGGCAGTACACTACGGAAGTAGATTGCGCAACCTTCCTTCCGAGGAGTGGCTGGTGGGTTTGAACTGCCAGCCTTCTGGTTAGCAGTCCAGTGCCTTAGGCACTATGCTACCAGAGCTCCTTCATTAGTCATTAGGGAAATGCAAATTCAGTTTACAATGAGATACCCCTACATATCTACTCAAATAGGTGTAAAAAATGGTTGACAATACCAAGGGTTGGTATGGATGCGGATAAACTAGGACATTCATATATTACTTGTTGGAATGTAGAATGGTACTACCATTTTGGAAAACAATTTGGCAGTTTCTCCAAAGGCTGCACAGACTTAGCACATATACTTAGCAGATAACCCAAAATTCTACTCCAATGAATCTACACAAGAAACATGAAAACACGCCCATAAAAACACTTGTGTTGAATATTCATAGTAGCATAATTCATTATAACCAAAATCTGGATATGATCAAAATGCCCATCAACTGCTGACTATATAAATAAAAGTGGTATGTTCAAACAATGGAATGCTAGTAATCAATTAAAGGAAATCAATTATTGATACATGTAACAAAACTGATGAATCTTAAATGCTTATACCAAGTGAAAGAAACCACATACAAAAGTCTGCATACTGTGATTTCATTATATGAAATTTCTAGAGAGGCAAATCTGCAGAGGTGGGATGCAGAGTGGTAGTTGCTTAGGGCTACAATGGGAATGAGGATTGACTGTGACCAACCAGCGCAAGGAAGCTTTGTAGGATGATGAAAATATTCTATAACTGGATTGTGGAGATGGTTGTACAGCTGTATAAATTTACTAAAAAATCACTGAGCTGTACATTTATAATGGGAGAATTTTATGGTATGTAAATTATGCTGCAATAAAACTAATAGGAAAAAAAGATGGTTTTTTAAAAAATTATTTCTTCTTTCAGAAGTTAAAAAGCAACCCTTTAAATTTAAGAAATTGTTTCTGGAATTAGAGATGCACTTGGGGCACCACATAGCAAGTCAACCCTCGACTAGGAGAATCAGAAAGAAAATTAACTTTACGGAACTAAAGTTAAAATGGTTTGCAGGTATTTTTTTTTCTGTTTGAAACACACCTGGGTAAGAGTATACAGTGGATTTATTCCTTAGCAGTGAAGGAAATCCCTAATCAACTTCACTAGGGTCCCAGAATAGATAAGGTCATGCTGGTTATTAAAGTGATTATTGCTTAAAATGAGCTAAAATAGGCTCAATCAATAAGTTTTCACCACTCTTTGATATCCAGGAGGAATAAGGAGGTAGCAGTACAGTTTGGCAAGTGGGAAGTCATGTTTAGATGAGAGCCAGCTGATTGAAATAGAGTAGCAAAAGGTCTGGGAGTAGCCACCTAGCAGAATAAATTTATCTACAAAATTAACAGTGGAGTTAAGGCATATTTTCTCTGGTGCTCTGTTTCTTCTATCTGAAAACATGTTTATTTTGTCTTCAATCTTGAAGAATATTTTTGCTGAATATAGAGTTCTAGGTTGACAGTTTTTTTTCCTTTCAGCACTTTAAAGATATCACTTGGCCTCCATTATTTCTGATAAAAACTCAGCTATGATTCTTACTGTGTCTCCTGTGTATAATGTGTTGGTTTTTCTCTAGGTGTTTCAAGACTTTTATCTTTGGTCTTCACCAGTTTGACTATGATGTGCACAGGTGTGATTTTCATTGTGCTTACCCTGCTTCTTGAATTTGTATGTCTTTAATCCAATTTGGAAAATTTGGCAATCATTTCCTCAAATATTTTCCTGCCCTATTCCTTCTCTCCTCTTCTTTTTAGATTCTAATTCCACATATCCCTAATAATCTGTTCATATTTTCTATTTGTTTCTCTTTGTTTTCCGGTATAAATCATTTCTATTGATGGTTCATTGACTCTATTGTTATCTCTATTCTTTTTTTAAGCTAATCCATTATATTTTAATTTAATTTTTTTTTTTGAAGTTCTAAAACTTCCATTTCATTTTATGAAAAAGTAGTTCCTATTTTTTCTACTGAGGCTTCCTATTTGTTTACTTATTAAAAGCATTTCCAAGTTTGTTTACTCATTTGGATTGGGTCGTAGACATCGAATGATACATTGCAAAGACTCTATGTCTCTGTTAAGTTCCTCTGGAAGTTACTCATTATAAAGCAGGCAGTTAACTTGGTTGATGGAAGTTGAAATCTCATCCAGCACTTTCAGTCTCAGCTGTATTGCTTCTAGTCTGTGCTATAAATGAGTACAGGCAGTCCTTGGATTACAAACAAGATCCATTCCTACATGTGTCTTTAAGTAGAATTTGTAGGTAAGTCAGAACAGGTGTATATGGTTCTTTCTTTTTCTTTTTAGTTTTAAATTGTGGTTTGGATGAAAAAGAACAAATTGGTTTTCCATTCCACAATCCATACACCTTCTGTTTTGTGACATTCGCAATCCCCACAATGCAATGGCACTCTTCCCACTTCCTCCCTGCACCCACCACTTCCCTTTGTCCTTCTTCCTCAATCCCTCCTGTCTTCCTAGCTCTATCCTTGGGCAACTGCTACCCTCTTGATCTCATATAGTTATTGTTCTAATGAATGTATGCTTTGCTGTTATCACTGTTAACTTTATAGGCCTATCATTTGGCTGAAAATTGAGCTACAGGGGTTGAGTTCAGTTCCTCAAGTGAAAGATGTCTAAAGGCTATAATTTCAGGGATTCTACCAATCTCTATCTGATGAGTAAACCTGTTTTTTTTTTTTTTTTTATGATTTTGAGTTTTGTTCCACATTTTTCTCCCACTCTATCTGGGATCTCCTATTGTGATCACTTTCATAGCAGTCATCAGTGGTTGCTGGGCACCATCTAGTTCTGGTCTCAGGTCATAGAGGCTGGGGTTCATGTGGTCCATTAGTCCAAAGGACTAATTGTTTCCCTGTGACTTTGATTTTTTTCACTCTTCTTTGCTCTGAACAGAGAGAGACCAATAGTTCCATCTTATATGGCCACTCACAAGCTTTTAAGATCCCAATTGCTACTCATTAAACTAGGATGTAGAACATCGTCTTTGTGGACTATGTTATGCCAATTGACTTTAGTGTCCCCTGAGTCTGTAGTCCTCAGCCCCTATGGCCAACAATTCATTCCCTCAAAGTGTTTGGTTCTGTCTAAGGAGGTTTCATAACTTTTCCCCCTGTGTGTTCTATTACATTCATGGATATATTTGCAGCATGTACAGATACATAGGTAGAGAGATGCTCTTTCAAACGTATATATATATTCATGGGTGTAGTCCCATTCATCTTACCAGCCCTGTTCGGCTTGAGTATCTATCTACGTGTAATAGTATTGACCTTTCTTGCCTTTAACTTTTGTGTTCCTCCTTGTGTGTTCCACTGACTTCAACATTTTGTACTGACCTTCTCCCTACTGCACATTGCCTTTCCCTTCACCAAGTTAATAGTAGTGTCTCTGTACTCTAGTTAGTGATTTACTCTCCCTTCTCCCCTCCCCCATTCCTATTAAACTTCAAAGGATGCTTCTTCCTGCGTGTAAAAATTTCCTTCACATTTTATGAGAGTGGTCTCATGCAGTATTATGATTGACTAATTTTACTCAGTATGTTTTTTAAATTCATCCATGTTATGAGGTGTTTTGCAGATTCATCGTTATTATTTAATGTTGCATAATATTCCATTATGTGTAGGTACCATAGTTTATCTATTAATCCATTCATGGGCACTTAGGTTGTTTCCATCTCTTTGTTATTGTAAATAGTCCTGCGATGAACATGGGTTGCATATATCTATCCATTCTTGCCCTGGCCTTCACTTTTTTAGGATATTTATCCAGTAATGGATTGCTGGATCAAATGGTATTTCTATCAAATTTTTAAGGAAGTTCCATACTGTTCTCCGTGGTGGTTGCACCATTTTACAGCCCCACCAGCACTGTATGAGAGCTCCAAATTCTCCACACCCTTTCCAGTATTTGTTGTTTTCTCTCTTGTTGAATTTTGCTATTATTGCTGGAATGAGATGATATCTCATTGTTTTGATATGCATCTCTCTAATGGCTAAGGGTCATGAATATTTTTTTTTTCTACTCTGGACAATTCCAGAGTGATTCTTCAACTGAGATTTCAGAAACATAGACATTATTTCACAATATCTAAAACATACCATGAGGTTGCTAGAAGCATTAAATAAAATCATTAAATAAAAAATCATTTAATTTATCATTAAATAAAAAACTCTAGTAGATTGTTCTGGTTACCTAGTGCTACTCTGACAGGAATATACCACAAATGTGGATGACTGAACAAACAGGAGTTTATTCTCGTACAGTTCGGGAGACTAGAAGTCCGAGTTCAAAGTGCCAGGCTCTAGGGGCTGTGTGAAAGCCCCTCCACCTTGGGCTTCAGCTCTGCCTCTTGCTCCTGGCCCACTGAAGCTAGAGGGATCTCTTCATTCAGGCAGCTACTGGCTGCTGAAGCTAACAAGCCCAAGGTTGACAAGTAATAAGGCACAGTTCTGATATTACCAAACACACGGCAGGTCATTGATTCAAGTCCATTGGAAGTCCCAGGATCGGCAGAGCATGGCAGGCTGGTGAACAGCGACATGGCCACATGCAGGGTTTAAGCAAGCCATAAGCTAGAGACTATTCCCCAAGGCTTCTGCTTATATACAAGAAGCAGACCACATTCCCTAACGCAGCTATTCAGCTGCTCACAGTAGATTCCATCCTGGAGTTGATTACCAGTCTCATCATGGGGAATAATTACCACCAGCTGCACAGACACTCAACCAGGCCCAGCCATGTTGACACACCAACTGAACTACCACATAGAGCTCTTGGTTATTGTTGTTACTGATCTCATCTTCATGTTCCTTACATTTTGCATCAGGGCTACATTTTTCTCTTAGATCACTTGAGATGTTAGAAAATGAAACTAACTCTGTTTACTTGGCCTCTAGTCTATGACTTGACTGGTCATTTTTTCCCTCATGATGTTCAGCCCCAGAAAATCACGGTCATGGCTATGATGACTACACACTGACTATTTTCATGGACTCAGGCTTGCTGGTCTGAACGATTTCAATCTTCTTTGGCTCTGCCCTATAGGAGGCAAATCTGGATATGGTTCCCACAGTTTTGAGTGGAGAAAGAAGAACATCTTGGCAAAGTAGGAAGGCTCCTCCTCCCAAACAGCTTAGTCTTTTCCCCCTTTCTCATCCCTCCCACCCACCCCACCCACCTCCAGGCTTTAGGAATCTTCCTGGATCAAAGCAATGCTTTTTGCAATTTTGACTCACACAGGACAATCTTTCAATACTTAAAATGTAACATCTCTATTTCATACCCACATTCAATGTATGTTGTTTTTAATTCAGTTCAAGTCAATTAATCATATCTGGGATCTAATGAATAATGTGAGCATTTGCAGTCTTGATCCCCCATCTCTCACCCATCCGCACACACACAGATCAACTCTCTTTCCAGCTAAAAGAATGTTGTCCATTTCTCCCTACTTTCCCATCATCTAAGCATATGTTGGTCTTTGCTAAACCAGTTTGGCTCATGTAAAACAGAATTCAAAGAATGAGTACATAGAAAAAGGACCCAAGAAGAAAATGGGAAAGAATCTTCCTGGCAGGGTCACTAACATTGCCCTTCTTCATTGCGAAAAATTTAGGTGATGGATAATATAGAAAAGATATTAAAGGAAAAAATAAGTAAACAGCCTGACTGATTTAAATGGTACACACAATTGAAAAAGAGAGAGAGAGTGAAGGTGGCAGAAAGAGAAAATACAACCATATAAAGTGCCTGGGAGATTATTTCTGGGGTAAGATGGTAACTGAGTCTCTGGAGCTGCTTCAGGATGTGGAAGGAGAAGAAAGAAGAAGAGAGGGGATTTTTGTCACTGTGGGATATGACATATATCCTTAAAATATTCTTTAGAATAATGTAGAATCTGCAAAACACCG
>NW_006921694.1:2291197-2291981 GCF_000298275.1 Orycteropus afer afer | reverse complement strand
AAAAAAAAAGGGGGGGGGATGGTTGGGACCGGGTTTGCTGGTCCAATAGAGCCTGGTGGAGCCACTGGGACTGTGGCCCCTGGCTGCCCTTCAGGTCTGGAGTTGGGACCACGCCTGTGGTTTCCGGCCAGGCAAGGTACAGGTATGTGAGTTGGACGTTTGCCTCGGGTGGACACACGCCCTTGGGGGAGCGGTCATGGGAGAAGGAGGGGCACCTTGTGCACGGGGGGATGGCTTGGGGGGTAGGGGAGTGTGGAGGGGTGGACACTGGGAGGTGGTACCTTGGGGGTGGTTGGAGGGGAGCTGTTGCATTGTGGTGGGCTGTGATCAGTGACATGAGACAAAGTGTGTGTGAGCTGCTGTGTCGAGAGTGGGTTTGCTCTGTGGATCTTCACCCAAATCTAAATAAAATAAAATTAAAAAAAAATATATTCTTTAGGCTATGCAAGTAAAATTAAAATTCCTTAACTTCTTGTGGTTGCTGAACTTATTGGAATATAACTCGTCACAGACTCTGGACTACTTAAGTCTGAGTTAATACTGAAGACACATAATCACATAAACATTTAAGTTACATAATCATATAAACCTCTGAATAAGAATAGAGAACAAAGGCTTTCCATCCCGAGGGAAGAGCAGAGGTTAAGGCACAGGAATACGCAAAGGCAAGCTACCTGGCCAACTGACTGGAAGAAAAGACAGCTACCTGGCCAACTGACTGGAAGAGATCCATATTTGTGCCCATTCCAAAGAAAGGTGATCCCACAGAATGTGGAAATTATAG
>NW_006921694.1:2273437-2288977 GCF_000298275.1 Orycteropus afer afer | reverse complement strand
GGGACCATTCCCTGGAGAAGGATGTCATGCTTGGTAGGGTGGAGGGTCAACGACGGAGGGGGAGGCCTTCAACGAGATGGATCAACACAGTGGCTGCGATGATGGGCTCAAGTATAGCAGGGATTGTGGGGCTGGCGTGGGATCGAGCAGTGTTTTGTTCTGCTGTGCATGGGGTCGCTATGAGTCGGAAACGACTCGACGGCACTTAACAACAACAACAATAAGCATTTTTATAATGTATGTGTTAAATTTCACAATACAAAGGTTAAATTTATTAGAAAGTTTTTCTTTCTGTGGTGTAGTTCACTAATAATTGAAATCCAATGTAAAATTCTGGATAAAATGAAAGAGTACCTTAATCCTTTTTTGTAAACTCAGTTTGGAATTAGCTTCTAAAGTTTGAAGCACTTAGGGTTTCCACATCCTTCCTTGTTCTGTCATTCAGTTGAGAATTTTCAGAGAGAGATGGATTCATATTTCAAAATGACCCTTCATGTGTTTGGAATTAAGGAAAATCTTGAAGATGCTTTGTCAGATATTACCCAGCCTCATGCTCTCACCTTGCCATTGATATGTGTGTGTGTGTGTGTGTGTATTTCTATGAATATGTATGTATGCATATATATGTACGTATGCATATATATGTATAAATACATACATACATGTATATGTATGGAAGATTGAGCAATCTACTTCCAGTGATACTGCCTCAGAAAGCCAAGGAGGGGTCACTGTAAGTTGGATCCAACTCTACACAGTCAGTTTGTTTTTTGGTATATATTTTAATATCTGGGAGCTCTGGTAGTATAGTGCCTAAGGCACTTGACTGCTAACCAGAAGGCTGGAGGTTCAAATTCACCAACCACTCCTGGGAAGGAAGATGGGGCAATCTACTTCCGTAGTGATACTGCCTCGGAAACCCAAGGAGGGGTCGCTATGAGTCGGATGGGACTCCATGGCATATAACAACAACAACATATTAATATCTATTTACTTTTTACTGTGATTTAAGTGGAAGTTTATAGAGCAAATTGGTTTTCTATTCATACACATTCTGTCTTGCGACATTTACTGCAATTCCCACCATTGTAACAGTTTTCCTCCCACTTCCTCCCTACACCTACACCCACCCCTTCTGTTCATTCTTCCTTCCCATCCCTTTCCACCTTCCTAGCTCTAACCCTTGGCAAATGCTGTCCTCTTTTTTTTCCTTTTTATTGTCTTTGTGAGCAAATGTGTAATACATTATTGGATTCTATTTCTTCATGTGTTGGTTGGCCAGCTGAATATCTTCTTTGATGAAGTGTTGGATTATTTGTCTTTTTGATGTTTTGGTATTGAAGTTTTCCATACATTTTAGAGATTAGTCCTTTGTTGGATATGTCATTGCCAAATACTTTTTCCCACTCTGTAGTTTTTATTTTTACCCTTTTGGAGAAGTCTTTTGATGTGTATGAGTTAATTTGTAGAAGGTCCCAGACATTTAGTTTATCTTCTGCTGTTTGTACATTTTTGGTTATGCTTGATTATCTATTTATGCCATAAATCAGGGTCCTTAAGTTTGTCCCTATTTTTTGTTTTATGATTTTTATAGTTTCAAGTTTTACTTTTAGGTCTTTGATCTATCTTGAGTTAGTTTTTGTGTATGGTGAGAGATATGGACAGTTTTTCATTTTTCTGTAAATGGATGTCCAGTTTTGCCAGCATCATTTGTTAAAGAAAATATCTCTTCTGCATTTAATGGGTTTCAGTCCTTTGTCAAAGATCAGCTGTCCATAGGTGGATGGATTTTCTTCTGGGTTCTCAATTCTGTTCCATTGGCCTATGTGTGTGTCATTGTACCAATACCAGGCTTTCTTCAGTACTGTGGCTGTAGAGTAGGTTTTGAAATTAGGAAGTACGAAACCTCCTACATTGTTCTTCTTTACTGGTGCTTGTTTATCCTGAGTTCTTTCCTTTCCATATGAAGTTGATGATCATTTTTTCCATCTCTTTAAAGAATGATGATGGAATCTATATCAAGATTGCACTATATCTGTAGATTGCTTTAGGTAATGTTTTCATTTTTACAGTGTTAAATCTTCTATCCATGGACATGATATTCTTCCATTTATGCAAGTCTCTTAAATTTCTGTGGTAGTGTTGTGTAGTTTTCTTTGTATAGGTCTTTTGTTTCTCAAGTTAGATTTACTCCTAAGTACTTCATATTTTGGGTGGCTTTTGTGAATGGTATTGTTTTCTTTATTTCCTTATCAGAATTCTCTTTGTTAATGCAGAAGACTCCAACTGATTTTTGTATGTTGATCTTTACCCTGCCACTTTGCTGAATCCTCCTATTAGTTCCAGTAGTTTTCTTGTTGAGTATTTACGATTTCCTATGTATAGTATCCTCGGAAGGAAGGTTGGGCAATCCTACTTCCATAGTGATACTGCCTCGGAAACCCAAGGAGGAGTCGCTATGAGTCGGGGCCGACTCGACAGCAAATAACAACAACAACATGTATAGTATTATATCATCTGCAAATGGAGATAGTTTTACTTCTTCTTTGCCAATTTGGATGCCTTTTATTTCCCTTTCTTGTTTTATTGTTCTGGTTAGGATTTCCAATACAATATTATTACAATATTGAATAGAGTAGTGATAAAGGGCATGCTTATCTGATTCCTGTTCACAAGGGGAATGCTTTCATTCTCTTTCCATTGAGAATACTGTTGGCCTTTGATTTGGTGTATATGCTCTCAATTATGTTGTGGAATTTCCCTTCTCTTCCTATTTTTCTGAGTTAAAAAAATCATGAATAGGTGTTGGATTTTGTCAAATGCCTTTTCAGCATCAACTGATATGATTATTTTGTTTTTTTCTATGTTGTATTTATGGGGTGGATTATGTTGATTGCTTTTCTAATGTTGAATCATCCTTGCAGTATTAATCTCACTTGGTCATGATGTAAAGTTTTTTTTTTTTTTTTCTTCTTTTTTTTTTTTTTTTTGGATTATGTTGATTGCTTTTCTAATGTTGAATCATCCTTGCAGTATTAATCTCACTTGGTCATGATGTAAAGTTTTTTTTTTTTTTTCATGTTATTGGATTCTATTGGCTAGAATTTGTTGAGAATTTTTGCATTAATTTTCATGAAGGCTATTGGTTTATAATTTTCTTTTTTTTTAGGGATGTCTTTGCCTGGTTTTGTTATCAGGGTTATGCTTGCTTCATAGAATGAGTTCAAGTATATTCCATCATTTTCTATGTTTTGGAATAGTTTGAGTAGTATTAGTGTCAGCTTTTCTCTGAAAGTTTGGTAGAATTCACCAGTAAAACCATCTGGGCTTCAACTTTTATTTGTTGGAAGGTTTTTTTTTTTTTTTTTTTTTAATGACATGTTCAATTTCTTCCTTTGTAATGGGTCTTTTCAAATTTTCTACCTCAGATTGTGTTAGTTTGGGTAGATAGTGTGTTTTTAGAAGTTTGTCTATTTCTTCTAAGTTTTCACATTTGTTGGAGTTCTTCAAAGTATTCTGTTACTATCCTTTTTATTTCAGTAGGTTCTGTTGTAACATCTCCTATTTAATTTCTTAATTGTGCTATTTGCATCTTCTTCTTTTCCTTTGTTAAATTTGCCAGTGGTTTGTCTATTTTATTAATCTTTTTAAAGTGCCTTGTTGATGCTCTCTATTATTTTTCTGTTTAATTTATTTCTGCTCAAATCTTTGTTATTCGCTTTCTTCTGATGACTTTTAAGTTTGTTTGTTTGTTTGTTTTGCTATTCTTTTTCTAATTGTTGGAGATACTGGGTTTTGCTGTTGTTGTTGTTGTTGTTGATTTTGGTTCTTTCTTCTTTTTTTGACGTGTGTGTTTATTGCTATAAACTGTCCTGTGCTCAAAGTCACTGCTTTTGCTGTATCCTAAAGATTTTTGGTATGCTGAGTTTTCATTCTTATTTGATTTAAGGACTTTTTTAATTTCATGTTTTATTTATTCTATTACTCAGTAGATATTAAGCAAGGTGTTATTCAGTTTCCATGTATTTGTTTTTTTTTCCCTTGATATTCCTGTTGTTCATTTATAATTTGATCTAAAATGGTGCTTTATAATATTTTGATTTTTAAAAATTTATTGAGGCTTTTTTTGTGGCCTAACATATGGTCTATTCTGGAGAAAGTTGCACATGTACTGGAAAAGAATGTTTATTGTGCTGTTGGAAGGAATGTATACATCTATGAGATCTAGTTGGTTGGCTGTGTGTTTAGATATCCTGTGTCTTTGTTAAGTTTCTTTCTAGTTGTTCTTTTCTTTATCCAAAAGTGGGGTTTAATATTAAAGACTCCTACTATTATTGTGGAGTTGTCTATTTCTTTTTTCAGTCCTGTTAGTTTGATTTATCTATTTTGGGATTCTTTCATTGAATGTGTAGATATTTATTATGGTTATGTCCTCTTGTTCAGTTGACGCTCTAATCATTATATAGTGTCTTCCTTGTTGCGTTCAGTAGTTTTGGCCTTAAAGTTGATTTTATCAGAAATTAATATTGCCACTCCTGTCCTTTTTTCATTTCCATTTGTTGATATATGTTTTTCTAGCCTTTGATTTTTAATTTATTTGTGCCTCTGTGTCTAAGATATGTCTCCCATACACAGCATATTGATAGGTCATGTTTTCTTATCCATTCTGCTATTCTCTGTCTCTTGACTGGTGCATTTAATCCATTTACACTGAGTGTCATTATCAATAGATATTAATTTAGTGCCACCATTTTGCTGTGTATTTTTGTGTGGTGTTGATGTCTTCTTTGTTCCATATATTTTTCTGTGCTGAGCTTATTTTGTTTTTGGATTTTCTTATCATCTCCTTCATTGCTATTGCTTTAGTTTTTACTGATACTTTATTATTTTCTTCTATATTTTGGTGAGAATGTTTATTCATTTTCTTTGAGGTTACCCAGTAATTTATTTATTATCTTCCTAAGTTTAAAGCAGTACGTTCTATCTTTATATTGTTTTGATTTTGTCAACATTTGGAAATTCTATAACTAAATTCATTTAGTCTCTCTTTTTGCTTTGTAGTTATCATCACTTACAAATTAAAATCTCTGGTTCTGTATTTCCAGTCTTGTAGGCTTACTTTAATTTTGATACATCTGGGTTGATTTCCAGGTGATGTTTTCATGTGTCTTAATCTCCAGCTGTTGTCTGCTTTTGTTGGTTCTCTATCTGAAGGACTCCCTTTAACGTTACTTGTAAGATTGGTCTGTTTTTTGCAAATTCTCTTAATTTCTGTTACTCTTGAAATGTCCTAATTTTGCCATTGTATTTGAGAAGCACTTTTGCTGGATATATAAAGCTTAGTTGACAATTTTTTTTTTCTTTCAGAGTTTTATATATGTCATGCTATTGCCTTCTTGCCTGCATGGTTTCTGCTAAGAAATCAGAGTTTATTCTTATTCATTCTCTTTTAGGTGACTTTTCATTTTTTCCCAAGCTGCTTTCAGAATTCTCTCTTTGTATTTGGTTTTGGAAAGTTTTACTATGATATGTCTTGGTGATTTCTTTTGGAGTCTATCTTATTTGGTGTTCATTGAGCTTCTTAAATATATACCTTCTCATCTTTCATATCAGGGAAATTTTCTTCCAATAAATCTTTTACAATTTGCTTTGTGCTTTTTATTCCCCCTTTTCCTGTTCTGGAAAGCCTATCAGATGTAAGTTATTCCTCTTAATGGTATCCCACATGAATCTTAGGCTGTTTTCATTTTATAAAATTCTTTTCTTTCTGACTGTCCCTCTAACAGATCGTTGTTGAATAGATTTGTCTTCAATCTCACTAATTCTGTGTTCCTTGGATTCAATTCAATGTGCTTTCTATTTCTGAAATTTCAGTGTTAATCTTCTCGAGATCTATTTGCTATTTTTGTATAGTTTCTAATTTTCCATTTATTTTATTAATTTGTTGTATTCTATTTTTAAAGTTCTTTTAAAGTTTTATTTGTGTTTTCCTTGATTTTATCTGTGATTTCTTCAAGCTGTCTCTCAATTCATTGAAGGTACCTAAATATAATTCTTTTGAATTGCTTATCTCATAGTTCCACTATCATTTCTTCCTCTGGAAGATTTTCTGGTCCTGTATTTTGGTTACTTGTTTAAGCCATCTTGTTCTGTTTTTTTATTGTGATATGAAGTGGTTTTTTGCCTCCAAGACATAGTAGTGTTATTGTATTGATTTGTTGATTTCATGTTGTTTGCTTTACCTTGATTTTTTTGTTTTGTTCTGTTTTCATATATCTGGGTAACAGAGTGGACATTTTCTCTGGTTACTAATTTGGCAGCACTAGAGTGCTCACTACCTATCTCTGGGTGGATTTGATAGCAGGTGGGAATGTGAGTGTGGGTCTCTGATCACTGATTGTTCACAGCAAGTGAGGGCAGATTGGGCAGGTGTTGGCCACCATCTTTTGTCAGTCTAGTAGTTCTGGAGTGGGTTGTGGCATTCACTCAGTGGGTGGCACAGCTGGTGTGGGTGGGTATGGCTAGGTAGAGTTGCTGACTACCAACTGTTGGGGAAAGATAGGGGGGAAAAGATGGGTAGGAAAGAAGGAAAAGCAGAAAAACAAAGGGGGAGGGGGAGAGTGGAGACCTAAGAAGAGAAAAGAATAACAATAACAAATATGGATCAGTACTTTTGCAAGCAGAAGCCACTGAACATGGTTGCAGTGGAAATGTAGCACTTGCTTGGTAGGAGCACACACCACCAAATACTGAGGGCCAGGGGTGGCACTACTGATTATGGAGGAGGGGGCATGTGCTGCTGACCATGGGGGGAGGCAGGAACAAAAAGAACAGCAAAAAAGAGGGAGTGGAATTTTAAAAAGTACAAAGAGGAAAAGAATGGGGAGAAGAGGGAAAAAATAAGAACCAGGAAGAAAGAAAATGAAAGAATGAATAAAAGCAGCATAGTACAAATGACAGTCTCAGCCACTAAGCACAACTGTGCAGGAACACTGTTGTCACTCTGCAGGAGTGTATACTTCTGACCAGGGAAGGCTGGGGACAGATGCTGCTAACTGTGTGGACAATGGAGAAGGGTTTCCCACTCTTTGGGATCAAAAGCAAAAGGGCAAGAGAAAAAGAAGGAAAAAAAAAAGGAAAGGAAAAAAAATTAAAGAAAAGGAGGGGTGAAGACAGAAGAACTAAGCAGAAAGATAAAGGGAAGGGAAAAAAAGTGGCACAGGACTGGCAATGGGGGGGGGCTGGGAATTGACCAGCTGCAGGATGGGTAGGGTGATAAAGGATGTTCCTCTGGTCACTGGGAGGTTGTGCAAGGTAAAGAGGGAGGACACACCTCTGATCACCTTATCACCGATGTCAAGTCTTTGTAGTAAAAATCTCTGGATAATGTATCTACCTAATTTGCCATCTTGGAACTTCCCCTGCATACAGTTCTTATTTAGCCTTGCTTTAGTGCAAGAAAAGGCTCAGAACCCTTCCAATGATTTAAAATCTGTATGTGCAGCAAGTGATTGTGACAAAGAATTTGTTGTGAGTAGGGTTGCTTCAATCAATCATTTCAATGTCAGGGCAAATTTACATAAAGTCAAAGGGCATATATGAGTTGTCTATCAGTTAGACATTAATATCCTAGCGACTGCCTCTGCTTGTTGTTCAGTGGCCAGCCAGAGATTTGGGCAGAGTTCATATACAGAATTTGGGGCTTCTTTCTCTACTCTCTTTTTAGAGACTTTGCCCTCCTTTCAATTTTGGACTATAATAGTTGCTCTGAATTTTATTCTCTTCTTCTTCAAGCCAGTAAGACTTCAGATTTTCTATCCTAGTGTTAGCTTCCCTGCTTGGCATGGACTAGGGTCTGCACTCAGGTAAAAAATAATAAAAAATGGGGAATTCATGAAATGCCATTCACTCTTCCAAGTATTCTCTCTCCTCTAGTGTCTGCTTTTGGTTGCTTTCCAGTGCCTGCAGGTAATATTTCTGTTGTTGTTAAATGTTCATAGTTGTTATCTTTTAGAGGATTAGTCAAAAAGGGTCTTCTCTTCCACTATCAGAAGCTGCAGTGCCTTCTACATTTTAAAGAGTACTAGTGTATAATTCCACCACTCGTCTGTCACTTTGATGTACAGTGGTGGCTTGCATGTTGCTATGAGGCTGGAAGCTATGCCAATGGTATATCACATACCAACAAGGTCACCCATAGTAGACAGTTTTCAGTAGAGCTTCCAGACTAAGAGAGACTTGAAAGAAGAACAGAGCCATCCACTCCTGAAAAAATTGGTCCTAAAAACCTTCTGAATAGCAGTAAAACATTGTCTGATGTGGTCCCAGAAAACATTATGAATAGCAGTGAAAAATTGCCTAGTATAGTGCCGGAAGATGAGCCCCTCAAGTTGGTAGGCATTCAAAATATAACTGGAGAAGGGCTGCCTCCCCAAAGTAGAGTTGATCTTAATGACGTGGATACAGTATAGCTTTCAGAACCTTCATTTACTGATGTAGCACAACTCAAAATGGGAAGAAATACCTATAAATATCCATTAATAATCAGAACAAGGAATGTACCAAGTATGAATCTAGGAAAATTGGAACTTTTCAAAAATGAAATGGAATGTATAAAGATCAAGGTACTAGACATTAGGGAGCTGAAATGGACTGGTATTGGCCATTTTGAATCAGATAATCATATGGTCTACTATGCAGAGAATGACAAAGAGCAATGGCACTGCATTCATCATCAAAAATAGCATTTCAAGATCTATCTTGAAGTACAAAGCTGTCAATGATAGGATAATATCAATACATCTAAAAGGAAGACCAGTTAATACTACCATTATTCAAATTTAGGCATGAACCCCAAAAGCCTAAGATGAAGCAATTGAAGATTTTTACCACCTTCAGCAGTCTGAAATAGACCAAATATGCAATCAAGATGTACTGATAATTAGTGGTGAATGAAGTGTGAAATTTGGAAACAAAGGAGAAGCATTGATAACTGGAAAATATGGCCTTGGTGATAGACATGATGCCAGAGATCTCATGATAGAATTTTGAAGACCAATGATCTGTTCATTGCAAATACCTTTTCAATAACATAAATGACAGCTATGCATGGGAACCTTGCCAGATGGAATAAACAGGAATCTGATTGACTACATCTGTGGAAAGAGGCTATGGAGAAGCTCAGTATCTTCAGCCAAAACAAGGCCAGGAGCTGACTGTGGAACAGACCATCAATTGCTCATATGCAAGTTCAAGTTGAAGCTGAAGACACTTAAAACAAGTCCATGACAACCAAAATACAATTTCAATTATATCTCACCTGAATTTAGAGACCATCAGAAGAATAAATTTGACAAATTAAATACCAGTGACCAAAGACCAGATAAGTTGTGGGATGACATCAAGAAAATCATATATGAAGAATGTAAAAGGTCATTAAAAAACAGGAAAGGAAGAAAATACCAAAATGGATGTCAGAAGAGACTCTGAAACTTTGTCTTGAACATAGAGTAGCTAAAGCAAATGGAAGAAATGACGAAATAAAAGAGAGGAACAGAAAAATTCAAAAGGTGACAAAGTTAAGTATTGCAATGACCTGGAATTAGAAAACCAAAAAGGAAGAACATGGTTGGCATTTCTCATGCTGAAAGAACTGAAGGAAAACTCAAGTCTCAAATTGCAATACTGAAAGATTCTATGGTCAAATATTGAACAGCACAGGAAGCATCAAAAGAAGATGGAAGGAATACGCAGTTATTGTACCATAAAGAATTGGTCAACTTTCAACTGTTTCAGAAGGTAGTATGTGGTTGAGAACCAATAGTACTGAAGGGAGAAATCCAAGCTGTACTGAAGGAATTGGTGAAAAACAAAGGTCTAGGAATTGACAGAATACCCAATGAGATGTTTCAACAAATGGATGAAGTGCTAGAGGTGCTTACTCATGTGTGTCAAGAAATTTGACAGACAGTTACCTGGCCAACTGATTGGAAGAGATCCATGTGTGCACCCATTCTAAAGAAAGATAATCCAAAGAATGCAGAAGTTATTGAACAATATCATTAATATCACATGCAAGTAAAATTTTGCTGAAGATACTTAAAAAATGGTTGCAGCAGTATCTTGTCAGGGAACTGCCAAAAATTGAAGCTTGATTCAAAAGAGGGCATGGAATGAGAGATATCACTGTTGATGTCAGATGGATCTTGGTGGAAAGCAAAGATGTTTACTTGTGTTTTATTGACTATGCAAGGGCATTTGACTATGTGGATCATAGTAAATTATGGATAATATTGTGAAGGATGGGAATTACAGAATACTTAATTGTTCTCATGAGGAAACTGTACATAGATCAGGAGGCTGTCATTCTAAGAGAACAAGGGGATACCATATGGTTTAAAATCAGAAAGGTTGTGTGCCAGTGTTATATCATTTCACCATACTTATTCAATCTGTATGCTGAGCAAATAATCCAAGAAACTGGACTATGTGAAGAAGAACACAGCATCAAGACTGGAGAAAGACTCATTAACAACCTGCAATATGCAGATGACACAACCTTTCTTGTTGAAAGTGAAGAAGAAATGATGCACTTACTGAGGAACATCAAAGACTACAATCTTCAATATGGATTATACCTCAACATAAAGAAAACAAAAATCTCATAACTGGACCAACAAGCAACATTGTGATAAATGGAGAAAAGATTGAAGATGCCAGGGATTTCATTTTACTTGGAACCACTATCAACACCCATAGAAGCAGGAGTCAAGAAATCAGACATCATATAGCACTGGGAAAATCTGCTGCAAAAGATCTCTTTGAAGTGTGGAAAAACAACTTAGTTTTACAACTAAGGTGTGCCTAACACAAACCATGGTACTTTCAATCACCTCATATGCATGTAAAAGCTGGACAACTCATGAGTAAGACTGAAGAAGATTTGCTGCCTTTGAATTGTGGTGTTGGCAGAGAATACTGAAAATACCATGGATTGTCAGAAAAACAACCAAAGTGTCCTGAGAGAAGTGCAGCTGGAATGCTTCTTAGAAGTGAGAATAACCAGACTTTGTCTCATTTACTTTGGTCATGTCGTTAGAAGGGACCATTCCCTGGAGCAGGATAGCATGCTCGGCAAAGGACAGGGTCAGCAAAAAAAGGCGAAGATTATCAGCTACAACTGTTGTTGTTGTTAGGTGCCATCGAGTCATCTCCAACTCATAGCGACCCTATGCACAGCAAAACAAAACACTGCCTGGTCTTGTGCCAGCCTCATGATCCTTGCTATACCTGAGCACATTGTTGGAGCCACTGTGTCAATTCATCTCATTGAGGGACTTCCCCTTCTTCATTGACCCTCCACTTTACCAAGCATGATATCCTTCTCCAGGGAATGGTTCCTTCTGACACCATGACAAAGTGGGTGAGACGAAGTCTGGCCATTCTCACTTCCAAGGAGCATTCTGGCTGCACTTATTCCAGGACAAATTTGTTAGTCCTTTTAGCAGACCATGGTGCTTTTAGCATTCTTCTCCAACTCCACAACTCAAAAGCATCAATTCTTCTTTGGTCTTCCTTATTCATTGTCCAACTCTCACATGTGTAAGAGGCAATTGGAAGTACCATGACATGGGTAAGGCACACCTTATTCTTCAAGGAGATATATTTGCTCTTTATTACTTGCAAGAGATCTTTTGCAGCACATTTGCTCAATGCAAGATATCATCTGATATCTCCTGCTTCCATTGGTGTTGCTTGTAGAACCAAGTAGTACGAAGTCATTGATGACTTCAATCTTTTCTCTATTTATCTTGATGCTGCTTATTAGTCCAGTAGTGAGGATTTTTGTTTTCTTTATATTGAGGTGTAATCCCCACTGCAGACTGTAGTCTTTAATCTTCATCGGTAGTGCTTCAAGTCGTCCTCACTTCCAGCAAGCAAAGTTGTGTCATCTGTGTATTGCAGGTTTATTAATGAGTCTTCCTCCAATCCTGATGCCACGTTCTTCTTTGTATAGTCCAGCTTCTTGAATTATTTGCTCAGCACATAAACTTAATAAGTATGGTGAAAGGATACAACCTTGACACAGTCCCTTCTTGATTTTTAACCATGAAGTACCCCCTTGTTCTGTTCGAATGACAGCCTCCTGATCTATGTACAGATTCCTCATGAGTACAATCAAGTGTTCTGGAATTCCCATTCTTCTCAATGCTACCCACAATTTGTTATGATTCACACAACTGAATGCTTTTGCATAGTCAATAAAACATAAGTAAGCATCTTTCTGGTATTCTTTGCTTTCAGCTAAGATTCACCTGACATCAGCAGTGATATCCCTTGTTCCACGTCCTCATCTGAATCCAGCTTGCATTTCTGGAAGCTCTCTGTCAATATACTGCTGCAACTCTTTTTGAATTATCTTCAGTAAGATTTTACTTGCATGTGATATTAATGATATTGTTAGATAATTTGCACATTTTGTGGGATCACCTTTCTTTGGAATGGGTACAAATATGGATCTCTTCCAGTTAGTTGGCCAGGTAGCTGTCTTCCAAATCTCTTGGCATAGCCAAGTGGGTGCCTCTAGCCCAGCATGCATTTGTTGAAACATCTCAGTGGGTATTCTATCAATTCCTGGAGCCTTGTTCTCTGCCAATTCCTTCAGAGCAGCTTCGATTTCTTTCAGTACCATTGGTACTTGATCATATGCCACCTCCTGAAATAAATGAACATTGACCAATTCTTTTTGGTACAATTACTCTGTGTATTTCTTCCATCTCCTTTTGATGTCTCCTGCATCATTCAATATTTTTTCCATAGAATCTTTCGATACTGCAACTCAGGGCTTAAACTTTTTCTTCAGTTCTTTCATCTTGAGAAATGCCAAGCATGCTCTTCCCTTTTGGTTTTTTAACTCCAGGTTTTTGCACATTTCATTATAGTAATTGGCTTTGTCTTCTTGAGCTGTTCTTTGAAATCTTCTGTTTAGCTCTTTTATCTTGTCATTTCTTCCATTTGCTTTAGCTACTCTCCACTCAAGGCAAGTTTCAGAGTCTCTTTTGACATCCATTTTCATCTTTTCTTCCTTTGTTGTATTTTTAATGACCTCTTGCATTCTTCATGCATGATACTTTGGATGTCATCCCACAATTCCTCGTGTTTTCAGTCACTGGTGTCCAATGCATCAAATCTATTCTTTAAATTGTCTCTAAATTCAGGAGGGATATTATCAAGGTCATATTTTGGCTCCTGTGGACTTGCTTTAATTGTCTTCAACTTTAACTTGAACATACATAAGAGCAGTTAATGGTCAGTTCCAAATCAGCTCCTGGCCTTGCTTTGGCTGAAGATATTGCACTTCTCCATTGACTCTTGCCACAGATGTAATCAATCTGATTCCTGCGTATTCCATCTGGTGAAGTCCATGTGTATAGCCATCACTTTTGTTGTTGAAAAAAGGTATTTGCAATGAATAAGTCGTTGGTCTTGCAAGATTCTATTATGACATCTCCAGTGTTATTTCTATCACCAAGGCCATGTTTTCCAACTACTGATAACTCTTCTTTGTTTTCAACTTTTGCATTCTAGTCACCAGTGATAATCAACACATCTTGATTGCATGTTTGGTCAATTTCAGACTGCAGAAGTTGATAGAAATCTTCAATTTCCTCATCTTTGGCTTTGGTGGTTGGTTCATAGATTTGAATAATAGTAGTATTATCTGGTCTTCCTTGTAGGCATATGTATATTATCCTATCACTTTTAACATTATATTTCACAGATCATGAAACAGTTTTTGTGATGATGAATGCCTTGCCATTTCTCTTCAATTTGTCATTCCCGGCATAGTAGATCATATGGTTGTCTGATTCAAAATGGTCAAAAACAGTCCATTTCAGCTCACTGATGACTAGGATATCAATTTTTATGTGTTCTATTTCATTTTTGACAACTTCCAATTTTCCTAGATTCATACTTTGTACATTCCATGTTCTGATTATTAATGGGTATTTGCATCTGTTTCTACTCATTTTTTAAATGCATTTTACTGAAATATAATTTGTGTACAGTGAAATACACAAAACCAAAATGACATGGGTCAGTGCTTTTTTCTTTCTTTCAGTGTTACCCCCCTTCCCCTCCTACTGCTAGCAATCAACAAAGAAAGTTTCCCTCCTTACATAAACCTTTCCTTGACCCTCCATAACAATAAACTAATGCTATATTTGTCCTTCTGTGACTGACTTATTTCATTCAGCATAATATCCTCCAAATTCATCCATGTTATGTGGTGTTTTGCACACTATACATTATTCTTTAGTGTGCCATAGCATTCCATTATGTGTATGTACCATAGTTTGGTCATCCACTCTTCCATTGATGGGCAGGTAGGTTGATTCCATCTTTTTGGTATTGTAAATAGTGCTGTGATGAACATGGGTGTGCATATATCTGTTCCAGTCCTGGTTCTCACCTCTCTAGGATACATCTAGTTATGGGATTGCTGGGTCAAATGGTATCTCCAATTCCAGCTTTCTAAGGAATCACCATACTGCTTTCCATAGTGGTTGTATCACTTCACAGTCCCACCAGCAGTGTATGAGAGTCCCAATCTCTCCACATCCCTGCCAGCATTTGCTATTTTCTGTCTCATTGAACCTTGCCACCAGTGCTGGAGTGAGATGGTATCTTATTGTTGTTTTGATTTACATCTCTCTGATGGCCAATGATCCTGAGCATCTCTTCATGTACTTGCTGTCCACCTGAATATCCTCCTGGGTGAAGTGTCTATTCATGTCTTCTGCCCATTTTTCAATTGGATTGTGAACTTCTTTGCTGTTGAGGCCTGGGAGTTTTCTAAAAATCTTAGAGATAAGCCCCTTGCCAGATATGTAATTATTGACAAATATGAATTTGTTGCTGTCATTTTTGTTATGTGCTTTTTCATGGTGTCGATTTTTTTGTTCCATATAATTTTCTGTGCTGAGCTAATTTAGTTTATGAATCATGTTATCAGTTCCTTCATTGATATTGTTTTAGTATTTGCTAAATATTTGTGCTGGTCCTCTTTTTTATTTTGATGTGAAGGTTTATCATTTTTCTTTGACATTACCCTGTGATTTATTGTTCTCTTCCCAAGTTTAGAACAGTCCATTCTATCTTGTAGTTGTCTTGACTTCCCTACCATTTAGAAGTTTTGTAACTACACAATTTTTTCTCTCTTTTTGGTTGTAGTTGTCCTCATTTGTCAATTGATGTCTCTGTTTCCCTGTTTACAATCTTGTAAGCTTATTTACTTTGGATACTTTCATAGCTGGGTTAGTTTCTGGGTTATGTCATCATGTGTGTTAATGGTCAGTTGTTGTTTGCTGTTGTTGCTTCTCTGTCCAAGGGACTCCCTTTAGCATCTCTTGTAAGGTTGGTCTGGTTTTAACAAATTCTCTTAATTTCTGCTTATCTGGAAATGTCCTAATTTCACCATCATATTTGAGGGACAATTTTGCGGGGTACATAATTCTTGGTTGGAAATTTTTCTTTTAG
>NW_006921694.1:2260472-2273242 GCF_000298275.1 Orycteropus afer afer | reverse complement strand
TTTGGGGTTCACTGAACTTTTTGGATGAATATATCCTCTTCTTTCATCATTCCAGGAAAATTCTCTTCCATCAAATCTTCAACAATTTTTTTCTGTGATTTTATTTGTCTCTTCCTGTTCTGGAATTCTGATTACATGCAGACTATTTGTTTTGATGGTATTCCACATGAACCTTAGGCTTTCTTCATTTTGTTTTGATCTTTTTTCTGATTGACCCCTTTCCAAAGAAGTACTGAGGTATTTGCCTTCAATCTCCCTAATTCTTTCATTGATTCAATTCTACTCCTTTGCCCATTCACTGTGTTATCTATTTCTGAAAATTTACTATTAATCTTCTGGATTTCTATGTGTAGATTTTGTATCATTTCTAATTTTTCATTTATTTTGGCATTTTGTTCTTGTATTGTCTTTCAAAATTGTTCTAGGGTTTTCTGTATGCTTTCCTCAATTTTGCCAGTGTTTCCTTTAATCTGTCTCTCAACTCATTGAAGTTATCTAAATAAAATTATTTTGAATTCTTTATCAGGGAGTTCCAGTGCTGCATCTTCCTCAAGCATATGTTTTGGGTCTGTATCCTGGTCCCTTGTTTCTACTACTTTTTCTTGCTTCTTAGTGTCATCTGTGATGCTCTGTTGTTTTTGAGGCATTGTGACTTTTTGTGTTTATATTTAATTGATGATTGTATGTGGGAGTGACTTGCCCAAGATTTTTGTTTTCTTTGTATGTTATCTACATAAGCAGAGTATTGTGCTGTGCTTCTCTATTCACTAGTTGACAGCACTTATACACTCACCCCCATCTCCTTTCCCATTGTCAGCCTCCCATATGTCCCTGCCATCCTTGGCAAACAGAGCCTATTCTTAGGTCCCTGGAATTTGAATGAGAATGCTGTCACTTTAAAATCCAAAATGGCCACCTCTTGTAAAGATTCAAAATAGCAGCACCCGCGGTCACTTTAAATATCCAAAATGCCTACTCCTTGTAAAGATTCAAAATGGCTGTACCCTCAGTCACTTTAAATATCCAAAATAGCTTGTAAACAATCAAAATGGCTGCACCCTCTGGACAATGGTAAGTCCACAGCTCAAGTTGTCTTCCCTTCCTAGTCATAGACCACCAGCACAGTTGTCCCTGCAGCCCTTGGTGACCAAGGCTGATCTTTAGGTCAATTCTCACATCCCAACACCACTTGGAAATATTCAGGCTATTGGTACCATCAGAGTATCTGACAGTCCACTGTTCCTACCATCTCCATACTCACTGTTTTTGTTCAGGTTTTTCCCCTAGTTGGTGCCTAATCCACTTCTGTATACTTCCTTTCAGAGCTCAGGGTTCCAGGATTATCTTCTGTATCTCTGTTAATTGGTTTCTCTTTTCCTAGTTGAAGAGGGTCTGTGTAGCTTGTCTGCCTATTCCTCCATCTTACTGGAAGTTTGTTTCTACTCATTTTGAGTTTTGCCACATCAGTCGATGGAGGTTCTGAAAGTTTTACTACATCCGTATTGTTAAGTTCATCTCTACTCTGAGGAGTCAGCTCTTTCTCAGACAAATTTTGAGTGCTTTCTGACCTGATGGGCTCATGTTCTAGCACTATATTGGACAATGTTTCAGGGCTATTCATAAAGTTTTCCAGTAATATATCCAGACAGTGTTTCACTGCTATTCATAAGGTTTTCACTGGCCAATTGTTTGTGGCCAGAAGTGGATGGTCTCTTCCTTCTTCCAAGTCTATCTTAGCCCAGAAGCTCCACTGAAACCCTGTCCACCGTGATAACCCTACTGACATTTTGCAACACTGGTGGCATAGCCTCCAGTCCCAGAGTAAAACTTAAGCCAGTACAGAGCAACAAACTGACAAGGCACGTTCATCTCCCTTAGCTGTTCCTATCCCCTCTGTGCCCACCTACTTTGGACTCTGGCCTTAAAATAGAGCCACCCCCAATCGAAAAGCAGCTCCCGAGCCCCAACTGCAACTATAGGCTCAAGCATAGTAAGGATTATGAGGATTTCTTAGGACTGGGTAATGTTTCATTCTGTTGTATGTAGGGTCGTTATGAGTCAGAGCTGACTCTACGACACCTAATAACAATTTAATTAACTGCACTACATTTTGAAGGATACTTGGTTAATACTGTGTTGATTTTATCCTGGATGACACAAACAGTTAATCACTTGACTGTTAGCTGAAAAATTGACCGTTCAAAAAATCCAGAGATACCTCTGGTTACCTGCTTCAAAAAAAGCCACAGCCTTGAAAATGCTGTGTCGCAATTCTACTTTGTACATACGGCATCACTATTAGTCAGAATCAACTTGATGGCAACTAAGAGCAAGAACAAACAAATTCTTCAAAATTTCTTCCATTGAGACATGACAGCTTTTGCTTCTTCGCCCTGAATCTTAGCAGAGTTTTTTTTATCAGAACAATATGGTAGAAGTAGGAGCTCTGGTAGCACAGTGCCTAAGGCACTTGATTGCTAACCAGAAGGCTGGTGGTTCAAGCCCACCACCCCCTCCTCGGAAGGAAGGTTGGGCATTCCTACTTCCGTAGTGATACTGCCTCGGAAACCCAAGGAGGGGTAGCTATGAGTCAGGGCCGACTCGATGGCAAATAACAACAACAACATGGTAGAAGTAGCATTGTGCCAGTTTGGAGCCAAGATATTAGGAGACTGGTATCTTCTACTTTCTATTTCATGGTAACACTGTTTCTCAGAGCCCTTAGCTGTCCTGTAACAAATATGACTACCCTGAGGCTTTCATGTGGCAAGCAAGCCCAAACTAGTTCCATGGAGAGGCTATGTGAAGAAGCAGAGAGCGAAACAGACAAACGGAGACAACTACTGTCTATCCAGCCCCCAGCGATTTGTGTTATCCTCCTTGATGTATGAGACAACATAAAGTTAAGATAAGCTGTCCTCACTGTTCTGTCTGAATACGTGACCCATAGAAAAATGATTATGTAATTGTAATAAATTATTCTTTTGAGCTACTAAGTTTTGGGAAGGAGCTCTGGTGGTGTAGTGCCTAAGGCATTTGACTGCTAACCAGATGGCTGGCAGTTCAAACTCACCAGCCACTCCTCAGAAGGAAGGTTGGGCAATCTACTTCAGTAGTGATACCACCTCGGAAACCCAAGGAGGGGGTCACTATGAGTTGGATCTGACTCGACGGTAGTGCATTAAGTTTTCGGATAATTTATTGCATAGCAATAGATAAATATTAACCAATTCATATTCTTTTAAATAACATGTCTTTTTAAACAACAAAAACATAACTGATGCATTAATTGTTCATACCCAGAATAAATCTAGGTATTGTACCTACACTACCTTAATCCCCCCACCCTTAGTGGCTTCTAAAGATCCTTGGTGGCACAGTGGTTAAACACTCTACTGCTAACCAAAAGGTTGGCGGTTCATATCCACCAGTCATTCTGTGGGAGAAAGATGTAGAAGTCTGCTTTTGTAATGATTTACAGCCTTGGAGACCTTATGGGGTATTTCTACTGTCCTATATGGTCGCTATGCATAGAATTCAACTTGATGGCAGTAGTTTGGGTTTTAGTGGTTTCTGCAATTATAGACACAGACTCTCAGGAGTAAATAACTAGGCATCCAGGATTGTGCCCTATAAATAAGCTTATTGTGTAATGGCAAGAGTAGCAGTGCCATTATTGACAGATGAAGAAACTGAGAATCAGTTTAACTAATAATAAGTGCCTGGAGTGGAGTCACTAGGTGGCGCCAGGATTTGAACTGAGTATTCTCAAATTCATTCTTAGTTCAGAGAACATATTGATTGATTATTGATTGATTTCTGACAAGTTAGATCAATGAGCATAGATGAGTCCAAAAATAGCTGGTATATTCAATTGTGGATCCTAAAAGGAAAATCAAGAAGGTTTTGGTTCCCTTTTTTTGCACTGATCCCTGTTAACATCAATTAGATTCCACCCTGCTATGATATCCTAATTCTTAGAACAAAGAGAAAATGAATTGGTTTCAGGGTTGATATATCTTAGCATTTAAAGGGAAATACTTCCATTGAAAATATGGGCACCTTAACAATAGAATAAATGGCTTGACATTTCTGAGAGCAAAATAGTCAATATAAAGAGAATTTTCACATTGAAAAATAAATCATTAACCTAGTTACTTCTAAGCTCAATTTTAAAAACTTGAATATGTCATTAATACATTTTTCCAGTACTTTCTCGTGATTAAGGTAACCTCTATTATAGGAAGGAATTGACTGCTTTCCCTGAGACTCCTGATTCTTAGGCAGACTAACAATCCCAATTCTTCCCCTCTCCTCATGCTTTTTTTTTTTTTTAAATAAAAATAGGAATCCCCCATAATGAGAAGAAGGGATATGGAGAAACAGATACAGTCATGGTGGGCAAATGTCAGACCCTCAAAGAAGCATCATGTGAAAGCTATGTCCTCTCTCTTGAATGTCTTGACAATGGACATGAAGTAAGGCTAATAATTCATTTCCAGGGGTCAGTCTTAAGATGTGTAACCATGTCAAATTTCTGAACACTTCTCCCATCACCAGGTACAATCCAGTTCTCTTCTTAAATATGAGTTGGTCTTAGTGCTTTACTTCAAATGAATAGAATGCAACAGAAGTGATGTTGTTTGACTTTCAGATTACAAAAGACAATAGTTTTTGCCTGACACACTCTCTCTCTCTTTTTTATTGTGATATGGGTGAAAGTTTACAGAGAAAATTCATTTTTCATACAGCAGTTCATACACATTTTGTGACATTGATTGCAATCCCCATAATGTAATAGCTCTCTTCCCACTTCCTCCCTGTGGTTACCTTTTTCCTATACTTCTTTCCTATGCCTTCCTGCACTCTGAACTATCTCCCTGTATAAATATTGCCCTTCTGATCTCCCATGACTGATTGTTCTAAGGAGTGTACCCACCTGGTGTAAATGTTCTCCTTATATGCCAGTCTATTGTTTGGCTGGAAGCTACAGGAGTGAGTCCAATTCCAGGCTTGAAGGGTGACAAGAACTATAGTCTCGGGGGGATTCAGCAGTCTCTATCAGACCAGTAAGCTTGGTCTCTTTTTTTATGATTTTGAGTTTTGTTCCACATTTTTTCTCCCACTCTATCCATGATCTCCTTCACTGATCCTTTTCTGAGCAGTTGACAGTGGCAGCTGGGTATCATCTAGTTCTTCTGGTCTCAGGATCACATTGGATGAGGTTTGCATGGTCCATTAGTCCCTTGGACGAGTTGTTCTCATGTGTCTTTGGTTTTCTTCATTCTTCTTCACTCCAGATGAGGAGAGACCAATTGTTGCATTTTAAATGGCCACTCGCAAGCTTTTAAGTCCCCAGTTGCTACTCACCAAAGTAGGATGTAGAAAAATGTTTTTATGTAGCATATTATGCCAAATAAACTTGATGCCCCCAAGACCATGGTCTCAAGCCCACCAGTCCATGTTACTGTAACTTTGCCCCATTAGCTCTGTTATATACATATGGACATTCTTATGTTGTTGTTGTTGTGTGCCGTTGAGTCAGATCTGACTCATAGCGACCCCTCCTTGGGTTGCCAAGGCAATATCACTATGGAAGTAGATTGCCCAACCTTCCTTCCGAGGAGTGGCTGGTGGGTTTGAACTGCCAGCCTTCTGGTTAGCAGTCAAGTGTCTTAGGCACTATGCTACCAGAGCACCAGGACATTCTTATAGCACATACAAATGCATATGTAGAAATATTGGACTGTTACTCTTTTTTGGGATGCTACTTATTAGAACCACGTCACAAAGCTATGAAGAAGCCCCGGCCATATGGAGGGACCATGTATAGATATTTCAGCTGATAGTCCTAGCTAAGGTCACAGCCAATAGCCAATATCAACTTCCAGACATATGAGTGATGAAAGGCTAAAAATGACTGACCTTAGCCACTATCTGCCTACAATCAGGTACATGATCTCAAGAAAGAACTGAGCCCAGGCAACTACCAGAATTATAAGAGAAAATAGTAATAAAATATCATTGTTTTAAGCCATAATGTTTTCATGTGACTCATTACACAGCAATAGATGACTAGGACACAACTCAAAGTGGTATGAATTTCTGTTTGGTTCTTCATTTTTTAAAAGAGATTCACAGATAGCTCTTCAAATCTTCAGTTATATCTGGTTATCACTCTCTGTGTTAATTTGGATTTTCCCAAAAACTGACCTGTCATACGAGTGGTTGATTTGGGAGGTGAACAGGAAACAGAAATGAAGTAGAGAAGAAAGTGAGATTGTGAAGGGAGAAAAACTAACAAATGTTTGTAAATGATCTGATTACCATGATGGGCAGCTGGGGCTCAATGCCTCTGGGATCATGTGAGGAAATGTGTAGAGTATGCCTCAGAATTTTCACACCAGAGAATAGGGAGGCTGGACCATTCATCCATCTACTGTCATCCTCTGTGGATTAGGGTTGGCCACAGGGACATCGACTCCTCTGTATTTCTGAATCACACCTGCTTACAGATGAGTGTCCTTCTGCAGCTCAGGAGGAAGCAGAGTGTATAGACTCTGTGACACCTGCTCAATGTGGGACACTGGCATCAGTGCATGGGACTCTCTGCCAAGTTGTACTAAAGTCATTTGGGTCAAGGGCATGTGACAGTACATCACAGATATCTGCCACAACCTCTAATTCGTTCTCCAAATGCAAGCCAAGGAGAACGTCTCAAAACACAAATCTGCTTGCAAAACGCTCACTAATTCAGAGCCTTCAGTGGTTCCCTACTGCCCTAAGAAGAAAACAAAATTCTTACCATGGTCCTGTATGATCTGGTCTTGTTGAACTCTACAGCTCATACTTCTCATACCATTCTCCCCTTCACTCTCTGCACTCCAGCCAAGCTGGCATTTTTTCATTTCCTCAAAAAGCCATAGAGCTTTTGTATATGTGGTTCACTCTGCTGGAATAGTCAGCCCACTTGCACCTCCAGGCCACCTAGGAACTCCTACTCACTCTTCTTATATCAGTTTAAGCATCACTTCCTTGGGGAAGTCTTTGCTGACCCCTCAGATTGAATCAGGCCTATTAGAGTTTGTTGTTATATACTCCTTTAGGTGTCCACTCCATTAGTGTCTGTTCTCACACTCAATTGAAGCTCCAAGAGGGCAGAGATTATGCTTCAGATTGAATAGCTGGAACATAGAAGCTGTGTGTTTGTGTGTGCATGCATGTGCAAGTGTGCATTTTTGAGATTAGAGGCCAAACCATTTGAACACTCTATATTCTTTGGGTCATAGGAGTCATTTCAAAGGCTTGAATTCACCAAATTTCTTCTCAAGAATGTACTTCTCCTCTCTCCTCTGCTCCAGCCTCCTCTCCAGCCTCTCACACACTCCCTCTCTGAGCAAGGAGCTAGGCTGAGAGAGGAGTAAGAACAGCATCTATGTGAAACAAATCCAGAATTACTCTTCCAAAGGAGAGATTACCTTTTTGTTCTTGGCCTGATGAAGAGGAAGCCAGAAAATATTTCAGAGCTGCTAGCTCTCACTATCTCAAATGAGCCTGACTAAAAAACATGCATGCTTTCTTGATGCCCCAGATGCTTTTTTTGGGGAAAAAAATATATGTATTTGCTAAAATGGTTGAGGATTCCCCAGTGTGTTTGGAAACTAGATATTTAGATGAATGAAAGACCAAAGCAAACCAAACCCACTGCCGTTGAGTCAGATCCGACTCATAGGACCTCTCCTTGGGTTTCCAAGGAGGTATCACTACGGAAGTAGATTGCCCAAACTTCCTTCCGATGACTGGCTGGTGGGTTTGAATCGTCAGCCTTCTGGTTAACAGTCAAATGCCTTAGACACTATGAGGAGGATAAGGAAATCTTACGTTTCAAAATTTCAGAGTTTAATGGAAATAAAGATGGTATAAGAGCCCCCATATGGGGATGCTTAAGAAGAGGGATTGAATATAAATCCAGGGAATTACCTTAGTTCTTGGTAAGGACTGGTGAGGCCACATTTAGAATACCATGTGCAGTTCCAGTCACCTTATTATAAAAGAATATGATAGAAATGGAGATGGCACAACAGAGGGCAAAGGGGATTTAAGGATCTTAGTTATTCAGAGTGGTATTCTTTGTCAAAGAAGAGATTAAGTGGGAACTCATTAAAGTATAGACAATTCTGAAGGGAATAGAGAGGATAATTTTTTCAAGGCTATTTGAGTTCGTGTCAAATACAAGAACAAGGGGTTAGTAACTTAAGCTAAGAAAGCAAATTTAGGCAAGCATTTTCTGAAGTGAAAGTAAATGATAAAAACAAAGGACTGTGGGTGACAATAATAAGACACACAGGTTTGACTGAGGAGGAAACATGTAATTTTCCCAATTTGGCCTATTTGCATTTAATAATAGAGAGTGATGTTTTTCTTTTGCACTCTGAACAATGATACCTTATCAGCAGTGTTACAATGAATAAAGGTTAGAATGGGTTTTTATAAATTTAAAAGACTTGAGAGGGGAAGTTGCTAACTCTAGAGAAGAAATGCATGATTAAGAGCTTCTTGACTTTATTCTACCTTAAAATATCATAAGTTTCTGGGCTGAATCTGTCAAAACATCACATTGCTGTTCATAGTTTTGCACCACCTGCCAGGCCTGGTGAAATTCTACTTCTCTTCATGCTGTAACCTACCCAACAGTGATTTCCAATGTGTTAGCTACCATCTTACTAAGGTAAAATATTTTTGGGAAAATATATAGTATATTAAAAAATTGACTGCAAGCTCAATAGTGGCTCATTCCATCCTAAGAAATGTGCTATTGTTGTTTGTGCTATGGAGTCAATTCTGACTCATAGCAACCTCTATTATAGATCAGAGTAGAACTGTCCCATAGGGTCCCAAGCCTGCCAGTTGCTGGTGAGTTCAAACTACCCAAGTTAACCTTTAGATTAGCATCTGAGGGCTTAATCATTATGCCATTATGGCTCTTTAAGAAATATGCTCCAAAACCAAAACCAAACTTACTGCCATTGAGTCATTTCTGACTCATGAGCGACCCCTATTGGATTTCCAAGGCTGTAATTCTTTACAAAAGCACACTGCCTCATCTTTCTTCCGTGGAATCGCTGTTAGATTTGAACCACCGACGTTTTGGTTAGCAACAACATCACCAGAGTTCCTTATACTAGGTACCATGAAAGGTTCAGTGCCTGCATGTTAGGTGTCAAATAGGCATTTACTGAACAGACACCATTCCTACTCTCAAAGAACTTGCATAAACATAGTGACATTTATACCAAAAGAGGAGACATAAATAATGTTGTTGGGGACAAAGGAGAGACCATTTGAGCCGTTTATTCAGGATTGTGATTAGGAACAAGGCTTTGGAATCAGTTTGAAACACTTCTTTATCACTGGCTGTGTCATTTGGGGCAAACTACTTCATCTGTAAAATGAGGGTGATAGTTCCCCCTCCAAGTTTGAATAAGTAATAAGTTGAATTGATGTATGTAAATTATATATTACTAGTATATATTGAGTCCCAGGGAAGAGCAAACAGCTAAGTGCTTGAATATGAGCCAAATGGTTAGTTGTTCAGAACAACCTAGCAGTGCCTTGGAAGAAAGGCCTGGTGACCTACTTCTGAAATCAACCATTGAAAACCCTATGGAGTGCAGCTGTCCTCTGAAACACATGGGGTTGCCATGAGTTGGCATCAACCTGATGGCAAGTGGTAGCACATATCAAAAATGGCAGCTGTAATGATGAAGCTAGGAACAGACTGGACAAAGACTATGGAGGTAGGAAGCAGGGCTATCTAATGTGCTTAGAGGGTTCATGTGTGGAACTACTATAATCTTCTAAATTTCTCTTTCTTCATCTGTAAAATGTTATATGTAATATAGAATGCTTAACATAGTGACTAGCATTTAGTAAGTGCTCAATAAGTGTTACCTATAATTGTTTTTATTCCAACCTGCTTCAATGAGAAACTCCAAGCCCTATATTAAATTAGCTTAGTCCCTTTTTTTCTCTTCATTTTCACATAGTGAATTGAAAAATCTAGTTTTATGCCCCCATTTGCCTCACTGCCATTCTCCTTATATGTTGCTAAATAAACAATGAAAATCTTCCAAAAAAGACTCCCAGAATCTCCCATTAGTGGGAAATAGCAATATAAATAACACAGCCTTCCATGTCTCCATATAGCCATGTCCAACTACAATTTATGGAAGACAAAGTGTTTGTTTTACTTGTTTTATTCCTACAGATTATAATGCTAGTAGGAATGGATAGCACTGAAGATCTTTGGGAAGCTAGGGTTTTATTTTTTACGTCCCAAACATATACACAAGTAAAGAGATTAGTATAATAAACCTCCATATACCAGTTTTGTAGCTTCAACTGTTATTACCATCTAACCAGTCTTGTTTATCTAGGCGCCTTTCCCATGTCCCCACCTTCTCAAACCTCTAACCTGTCACCTCTAAACAGAAGGCCCCCAGCTTCACAGCAGGGGTTGTCTGAACCCCCTTTTGAGGACCTACCTCTTCCTCTGTACCCTCACCTGCCTCCTATCCTTCTCGGTGGGGATGGAGAGCACGAGTCTTCTGGCCACTGCACCCTATGTTACTTACTGTGTCCTTTCCTAGCTTTGACAGATGCCGAGCCACCCTTCTTAAAGAACAAGCCTACCTTCCTGGTGTAGACACATCAGTGCCTAGGCCACAGCCCTCGGACCTTTCAGTGCTTTCTGGTGGCTTCCAGTAGGCAGTATCCACATCTTCCCAACCTTGGAAGGCCACTCTGCCTAGCATGGGAAGTGCCTGTGGTTTCACAGCCTTGGGAGAAGCCCTCAACCTGTGACTCCCTGGAGTTGGTTTATAAACACCCAAGCTCCCTTGCCCTGATAGAACAATTTTAAAGCATGGGTTTGCATCAGGTCCCTAAGGGATTCGACTCTGGGTGCCCACAGTGGTAACTGGCTTAGTGATATACCCCTTACTGGCTTCTTCCTCTCCCTATAACATCTCTCATTTCCCTACTAAGATTTTCCTTATATTCCCTGAAAAACACTTGCACTTGAATCCTTATCTCAGAGTTTATTTTGGGAGACCGTAAGTTAAGATGTCTCCTTGAAACCCCTGTTGTTTTGCTGAAGCCTTGAACACCTCCTTGTTTCTATCTTCAGTGGAAAGTTTTCAGTCCTTATTTCACTTAGTCTCTGGCAACACTGGACATCGATGACTATCTTCTCCTTCATGACACATTCTGTGATACCCTATGATGCTAGTTTTATTCATATCTCTGACTATTCCTTTCCAATCTCCTTTATAGGCTCTTTTTAACAGCTTTATTGAGAAATAATTCACCTACCATAAAACTCTCTCATATAAACTGTACAATTCTGTGGCTTTTAGTATGTTTATAGAGTAGTGCGACCAGGACCACAATCAACTTTATAGCATTTTCATTATCATGAAAAGAAAACTTGTACCCATTAACAGTCACTTCTTCCTCCTCCACGTCCAAGTTCTAGATGAGTGTTAATCTATTTTCTGTCTCTATAGACTGGTCTATTGTGGAGACTTCATAAAAATGGAGTCTTAGAGTAGTATGTGGGCTTTTGTGACTAGCTTCTTTCATTTAGTATGCTTTCAGCATCCACTCGTGTTGTGGCATATATCAGTGCTTCATTCCTTTTTTATGGCTGATTAATATTCCATTGTATACATTTATGACATTTTAGTATTCATTCATCAGCTGATGGACATTTGGGTTCTTTCTCCTTTAGGGCTGTTACGAATAATGCTGCTACAAATGTTCATGCAGTTTTGTGTGGACATGTTTTCATTTCTCTTGGTGGTATAGCAGTTATAACATTTGGCTGCTAATCAAAAGGTTAGCAATTCAAACCCACCAATAGCTCCACAAGAGAAAGATGAGGCTGTCTGCTTCCATATAGATTTGCAACCTTGGAAACCTTATGGGGCAGTTCTACTCTGTCTTGAAGTGTCACTCTGAGTCAGAATCAATTCGATGGCCATAGGGTTTTGTTTGTTTGTTTGTTTTGTCTTTTCAGTGGCGGGAGTATATACCTCAGAGTGGAATTATTGAGTCATGTGTATTTAAGATTTTGAGGAACTACCAAACTATTCTAATAGTACCAAAGTGACTGTACTATTTTACATCCTTACCAGCAATGTGTTAGGGTCTCAATTTCTCCACATCCTTGGCAACACTTGTTAGTGTCTAATTTCTTGATGATAGCCATTCCAGTGGGTGTGTAGCAGTATTCTTTTGTGGGAAGCAAGATGGGAGCAATCTACTTCCATGAAGATGTACCACCTTGGAAACCCAAAGAAGGTCGCTATAAGTTGGAATCAACTCTATGGCAGTGGGTTTGGTTTGGGTTTTTGGTTTTGTGGCTGAAGATGTTGAACATCTTTTCATATGCTTATTGGCCATGAAAGATTTGCCAAAGATGATTGGCTTGTTGATGCACCTTTTATTAACTTATTACCTCTCCCTGTATCATTTCCCACTCTCCTACTAGGATATTCCTTGCACCCATGAAGAAGCACTTGCACTTGAATTCTTATTTCAGCATCTATTTTGGGAGAACACAAACTAAGATGTCTCTTGCTCCAGCACTAGTAGCAAAGTTCAACAAGACAGAAAAATAACAAATGCTGGCGAGGTTGTGGAGAGATTGGGACTCTCATACACTGCTGGTGGGACTGTAAAATGGTATAACCATTGTGGAAAGCAGT
>NW_006921694.1:2245178-2259012 GCF_000298275.1 Orycteropus afer afer | reverse complement strand
ACTGTGGTCAATGACATGAGACAAAGTATATGTGAACTGCTGTATGGAAAGTGAATTTGCTCTGTAAATCTTCACCCAAATCACAATAAATAAATAATAATAATAATAATAAACTAAGATGTCTCCCTGGAGAAATGTCTGTTCAAATCCTTTGTGACAATTTCTTTTTCAAATGTTTGTTTCCACTACATACTGTGTTGACACCTCCCTTCCTCTTTCCCCTCATTAGTTGTTCTCAAATGAAGTAGGGTGAGGGTGTATTAGAATCATTTGGGGAACACATACACAAACATACACAAATATATATACACTTTCCCTCATTTTTCAGTGATGTTTTCATTCAACTAATATTTATTCAGCACCTAAAATATACCAGGCACTGTGCATTTTGCTCAGTGTTGAAGCCAAATAACAGTGAATACAGCCAGCTACCCAGAGGGAGAGAGTAGTTGAGCCTGTGGGCTTGGGACCATAGTTGCAGTGGACATCAAGGTCAATTGGCATAACATACTACATAAAACATTGTTTCACTTCCTACTTTGGTGAGTTGCAACTGGGATCTTAAAAGCTTGCAAGCAGCCATCTAGATGCAATGATGGGTCTCTCCTCGTCCAGAGCAAAGAAAAATGAAGAAAACCAAAGATTCATGGAAAGAATTAGTCCTCATGACCAGTACACCATGTGATTCTCAGCCGATATGACTATGAGATCAGAAGAACTAGATAGTGCCCGGCTACCACTATCAACCACTCGGAGGGGGATTTATGGAGGAGATCCTGGATAGAGAGGGAGAACAATGTGGAACAAAACTTAAAATCATTTGGAAAGAAAAAAGGGGGACCAGGTTTGCTGGTGTGATAGAGCCTGGTGGAACCATTGAGACTATGGTCCCTAACTGCTCTTCAGGTCTGGAATTGAACCCATACCTGTGGCTTCCAGCCACACAAAAGACAGGCATAGGAGTTGAACATGTACCTGAGGTAGAACATTCCTTGGAGAGAATAATCATGGGAGAAAGAGGGGCTATTTATGCACAGGGAGATCGCTCAGGGGGCAGGAGTGCATGGAGGGATGGACACAGGGAAGAGGTACCTATTGGGAGGAAGTGGGAGGGGAGCTGTTTCATTGTGGTAAGTTGTAGTCAATGTCATGAGACAACGTGTGTGTGAACTGCTGTATGGAAAGTGAATTTGCTCTGTAAACTTTTCCCAAGTCACAATTTAAAAAAAAAAAAAAAAAAAAAGCAAACAACAGTGAATAAACAGTTGAGGTTCCTGGTGTTAGAAAGCTTGCATTCTTACAGACATGCAGATATTAAACAAAGAAGTAAATGTTATTGTTGTTAGAGCTGTTAAGTCAATTCCAACTCATAGCAACCCTATGTACAACAGAATGAAACACTGCCTTGTCTTGTGCCATCCTCACAATACTTGCTAGGCTTGAGACCATTGTTGCAGCCACTGCATCAGTCCATCTTGTTGAGGGTTTTCCTCTTTTTCACTGACCCTCCATTTTACCAAGCATCATATCCTTCTCCAGGGACTGGTCCCTTCTGACAACATGACCAAAGTAGATGAAGTCTGGCCATTCTTGCTTCCAAGGAACATTTCCACTGCACTTCCCCCGGGATAGATTTGTTCCTTCTTCTGTCAATCCATGGTATCTTCAGTATTCTTTGCCAACATCACAATTCAAAGGTGTCAATTCTTCTTTGGTCTTCCTTATTCATTGTTCAGCTTTCACATGCATATGAGGCAATTGAAAGTACAATTGCTTGGGTTAGGCAAACCTTAGTCTTCAAGGTGACATCTTTGTTGTTCAACACTTTAAAGAGGTCTTTTGCAGCAGATTTGTCTAGTGCAATATGACATCTGATTTCTTGAATGCTGCTTCCATGAGTATTGGTTGTGGATCTAAGCAAAATGAATCTTTGAAAACTTCAATCTTTTCTCTATTTATTATGATGTTACTTATTTTTCCAATTGTAAGAATTTTTTATTTTTTTTATGTTGATATGTAATCCATACTGAAGGCTGTAGTCTTTGATCTTCATCAGCACATGCTTCAAGTCCTCTTCACTTTCAGCAAGCAAAGTAATGCTATCTACCTATCACAGGTTGTTAACAAATCTTCCTCCAATCCTGGTGCCATGTTCTTCTTCATATAGTCTAACTTGTTGGATTATTTGCTCAGCATACAGATTGAATAATAATAATAAAAAAAAAAAAACCTCACTGCCGTCAAGTCACATCCAACTCATAGTGACCCCCCTTGGATTTCCAAGGCAGTATCACTATGGAGTAGATTGCCCCACCTTCCTTCTGAGGAGTGACTGCTGGGTTTGAACTGCTAGCTTTCTGGTTAGCAGTCAAATGCTTTAGGCATTATACCACCAGAGCTCTTACAAATTGAATAAATATGGTGAAAGGATACAACCCTGATGCACATCCTTCATGATTTTAAACCATTCAGTATCCCCTTCTTGTGCTCAAATGACAGTCTCTTGGTCTATGTACAGGTTCTACATGAGCACAATTAAGTGTTCTGGAATCCCCATTGTTTGCAATGTTATCCATAATTTGTTATGACCCACACAGTTGAATGCCTTTGCATAGTCAATAAAACACAAGTAAACATCGTTCTGGTATTCTTTGCTTTCAGCCAAGATCCATCTGACATCAGCAATGATATCCCTCCTTCCATGTCCTCTTCAGAATCCGCTTACATTTCTGGAAGTTCCCTACTGCAACAATCTTTGAATTATCTTGAGCAAAATTTTACTTGCATGTGGTATTAATGATATTGTTTGATAATTTCCACATTCTGTTGGCTCACTTTTTTTAGGAATGGGCACAAATATGGATCTCTTCCAGTCGGTTGGCCAGTTAGCTGTCTTCCAGATTTCTTGGCACAGATGAGTAAATGTCTCCAGAGCTGCATCCATTTGTTGAAATACCTCTCTGGGCATTCTGTCAATTCCTCGAGCCTTGTTTTTCACGAATTCCTTCAGTGCAGCTTGGACTTCTTCCTTCAATACCATTGGTTCTCAAGCATATGCTATCTCCTGAAATGACTGAATGCCAATTCTTTTTGATATAGTGACTCTGTGTATTCCTTCCATCTTCTTTTGATACTTCTTGCATCATTCAATATTTTGCCCATAGAACCAAATAGGAAAGAAGCAAATAGACAAGATAATTTAAAACAGTAAACTTATGACATCAATATTATAGAGTGATTAAAAGAGTACCAGTGGTTGGGTGAGGGAATGGCATTGCTTTAGATTTGGTGTTAGGGAAGGCCTCTCTGAGGCCTTTGCACAGTCAATAAAACACAAGTAAACATTGTTTTGGTATTCTTTGCTTTCAGCCAAGATCCATCTGACATCAGCAATGATATCCCTCATTCCATGTCCTCTTCAGAATCCAGCTTACATTTCTGGAAGTTCCCTACTGCAACAATCTTTGAATTATCCCTTTCTTATGTTCATTTGTGCTGAGACCTACATGATGAGAAGGAGCACGCTATAAGAAAAATCAGGGGATGAGCATCCCAGGAAGAGGGAAGCAGGTGGAAGGAATGTGCTTTCTATGTTCCAGGAAGAGTGAGAAGGCCAGTATGACAGGAGCGTGGTGAGCAAAGGGGAGAGGTCAGAGACACAGGTAGAGCCTTCCTTCAGAAGAGGGTCAAAAAAATAGACTAGACCTGGGCTTTGGAGATTATTCCCCATATAATTTTGAAGGAAACAGTCCAGAAACCAAAAGCATAAGGGTAACCTCTAGACTGGAAATTGAAATTTCTCTGTGCCTCCTCCATACACTAATTATAACCTTTCCCTCATAGAAACAAAAAGATACTATATCTGAGAGCAACTAATAAATAAAAAATTGGCATGAACCATTATTTTGTTTAAAATAGGAAAATAAAACCCAAACCAGCACTACAAGGTGATAATTTATGGTACTGGAAATGTCTTCAGAAGTCTTTTTAGAGTTTTATGTTGAATGTTTATGGAAGGTATAAAATTCTTATAATGCCCACGTTTATGAACAGTGCAGTTGGCAACTCCTCTTAGCTTGATCCCTGCTTTTAGAAAATGTGGATTTTTCCTTCATTTAGTCATATAGTTTCCAGGCCATCAAAAATAGACAAGATGTAACAGGCCAGTCCATTTGTACCATTCTTTTTGGAAATAATTGCCAGAAGCACTTTACGGTTGTCAAAGCCCACCGATGTGACTCCCAAGTGAGCGGTCCACTGCGTTAAAAAGCACACGCTTCCCACTCATCTTTGTATTCCTCTCCCATTTCCACCACAGAGAGGATAATCAGGCTGGGAGAAGCAATCCTTTAAAATTCACTGCTATGCAAAGGGCAAGAAGAAGGGTGAAATGATATATGCAGAGCCCCCCAAAGTAAAGAGAAGCATGGACTCCCTGTGTTTAAGAATGAGCTTTTATGAAAGAATGAGGCAAAGCTTTGGTTTACCAGATATGCAGAACCATATGCATGCATTAATTAAAAGAATGTGAAAGAGGAGGAGGGGATCTGAGAAAATAACAAAGCTGCAGTGTATGCGTGCAATGATTTTTCATTCTGTTTCGCTTCAGCTCTGCCCCTGCAACAGAGGATCTAATCAATCTGCCGGCTATTAAGTTTGTTAATTGATAATGCATACTAATTAGGCTGTGCGCAGTTACTTAAGAGACTTTGCTAAGGTGATTGTAGGCACAAGTCCAAATGGAGTTTAAAGTATTCTGTGTGAGGTTAAAACCCATCAACCAGAATAGATGGATTTTATATTATAACAGAAGGCACAACATACCCATAAGTATTTAATGTATTGCACAGTTATCCATTATTACATATTTTAACTCTACAAAATAATTAAAAATGTAAAAACAGCTACTAAAAAGTATAACTAAATCACATTGGTGAGGGTGTGAGGAAGTGTCAATGAGAGTGTGATTTTCTCATCAAGGTAAATGTTTAATTTTCTCATTTATATTTGGGAACAGTCTGGGTTAGCAAGGGAGGAGGCTTGGTGAGAAGCAAGGCTTATTGAGCTGTGCGGACACCAGAGGCAATGAACAGCCTCAAATGTCAGATTGTGATGCCCATGTTTCAAAGGTCAGTATTCCAGAAGCTGCCCAGTTGACTCATAGAAACACATTATCTGGGAGCTCAAGGTTGAAACATGTTTTATCAACCATAAAATTAGCTGCTGGTCATCATATGGTTAGTACCCTTCGTTTGGAGTGCTATTACTTTGGGAATGGGCTGAAGAGGACATCAACATCCTGCAAATAATGTCCCTTGGGAAAATGCCCTCAAAGAAGATGACTTATCCCTCTGTATGTCTAAGAGAATGAATCAGTTCTAGTTGAACCCCAAGAGATGAGTCTAGTTGGATCCAAAGAGATTTCTCCAGGTCAGAGTAACGTCTCACTTTTGTAGAGGTTTATTTACATGGATCAAGAACCAACTACTGACTCAGATATCAAATCACAAGACTAACCTAGAGATGGGAAATCTGGTGGCATAATGCCTAAGACACTTGACTGCTAACCAGAAGGTTGGTGGTTCAAACCCACCAGCCACTCCTTGGAAGACTGAGCAATCCACTTGTGGAGAGGTATCACCTCGGAAACCCAAGAAGGAATAGCTATGAGTTGAAGATGACTCAACGGCACATAACAACAACAACAAGCTAGAGACGGCCAAAAATTTCCCATGGTTCTAAAATCTCCCTATTCTTCTGGAAGATTCAGAAACTATCTTCAAAGGTTTCTTTATTCATTCATTCAATAGCTATCTCTTCCTTATTTCAAGCACTGTGCTCATTACTGGGGACAACATGATGAATGAGGCAGACAGAGGCCCCTCCCTTCACATAGCTTAGAGCCCTGTATATCCATCATATGCTGCCAGAGGGAGCTTTAAAATAAATAAATAAATAATACTTTATTGTGTTTTCAGTGAATGTTTACACAGCAAATTATGTTCCTGTTTGACAATTTCTACACAAATTGTTCAGTGACATTAGTTACATTTTTCACAATGTGTCACCATTCTTTTTAATTGTGTTCTGATTGTTCCATCTCCAGTACTCTAATTCGTCTGTACCCTTATATTCTCACCTTTGTTCTAGAGTAATTGTTGACCATTTGGTCTCATAGGCTTTTCAATGGAGCACAGTACTCACAGATAATGTCCTTTATTTTGTGTGCCAATCTGTTATTTTGCTAAAAGATTACCTCAGAGGATAGTTTCAATTCAAGCAACAGGGAGCTTTCTAAAAATAAAAATTTTCCAAGATGAAGCTTAAAGTATATGCTTTACGTATATGAGGTTCTCCAGGCTGATCTGTTGATACTTCCTCTTTTCAACAAAATATTTATTGAGAAATTTTGATGTTTTAGGCACAGTACAAGGTGCCTAAAACCTTACACATCAGAAAACCAAATACATATTGTCCCTGCCTTTAGGAAGTTCACTATGGAGCAGACTTGAGTCATAGTCAGGGCACAATCGGTTCACAAATTTAGAAAAAAATTAAGTGTATCTAACCCAAATTGGAGTATCATATTATTGATATAGTTTCCTTGATTTTTTTCTTTTTCCCTTGAGGCAAGTAGTGGGGTTGACATTCACAAAAATTCTACTAGGCTAATCCATAAACTTACGTTTTAAAAATAGAAGTGGGAAAAAAGCTTCTACGGGAGATTATTTAACAAGGGCAGAGAGAGGTGTCTATTTTATTTCTACTCCTTAGGCAAAGCAAGAGTTCTCAGAAACAGCAATGTGAAGCTGGCAGGAGGCAGTGGTCTAGATAGTGTGCATTTAATTAACAAATGAATTGTGTTCCTACAGTGTAACCATTGAACCTGGAACTGATCCATACTGCTTTGTTTTAGCTATTTTGAGATGACTGAGTTCAATGACTCTGTGTAGAGAAAACTAATCTCTGAACAGTCGATTGAAAGCAGCTAAGAGAAAGAATAACAGGAGGCTCACTAAGCTTATGAGTCAAATATCTTTTTTTTTCTCTTATTTTATTAACTTTTCATTGTGATTTGGGTGAAATTTTACAAAGCAGATTCGTTTTACATTCAACAGTTCTTTTCTATGTATTTTATTTTGGGTTACATTCCCTGCAGTGCAGTAGCTCTCCTCCCACTTCCTCCCTGTGGTTACCTTTTCCCTGTGTCCTTTTTGCCCATGCATTTCTGCCTCCTTACCTTTCTCCCTGTGCAAATGCTGCCCTTCTGATCTTTCATGGTTGATTGCTTTAAGGAGTACATCTCCCAGGTGTAGGTATTCAGCTCATAGTCCTGTCTATTGGTTAGGTGAGAGTTAAGCCGTGGGAGTAAGTTAAATTCCAGGCCTGAAGGGTGACTCCAGGCCATAGTCTCACAAGTTTCACCAAGCCCTATTAGACCAATAAGCCTAAGTCTCTCTCTCTCTTTTTTTTTTTTTTTATGGTTTTGAGTTTTGTTCCACATTTTTCTCCCATTCTATCCAAGATCTCCAATTTTGATCCCTTTCTGAGTGGTTGGCATTGGTAGCCGGGGACCATCTAGTTCTTCTGGTCTCAGGGTCATATAGGCTGAAGTTCTCATGATTCATTAGTCCATTAGTTCTCATGGTCCATGCACCTTTAATTTTCTTCACTCTTCTTTGCTCTGATTGAGTAGAGACCAATAGTTGCATCTTAGATGGCTGCTCACAAGCTTTTAATACTCCATTCACTACTCATCGTAGATATACAACAATATTTTTGTATACAATATTGTGCCAATTAAGCTTGATATCCCATGCAACCATGGTCCATAGCCCAAAGGCCCAGCAACACACTCCCTCAAGATGCTTAATTGTGGCTAAGAAGTTATCCTAACTTTGCCTCTTGTTAGGTTTAAACTGCATATGGACATTTTTACAAATATATATGTAGGAATATCATCTGCAAAACCAATGTATGGTCATGGGTATATTCTCATTAGCCTATCCATACCTGATCTTGCTTATCAACGTATCTACCCATAGATTAGTGTTTATTGTTACTGACAATGCAGTATTGTGTATGCTATAGTGTTTGCCTTTATTGTCTATACATCTTGTGCAATTCTCTGTGTCTTCCTTTTCCTTAGTAATATTGTGCTAGTCACATGCTTTGCTAGTTTGCTTTTCCCTTCACCCACATCAAACCTGTCTCTTAACCATCTATTTATTTTCCCTCCCTTCCTCTCCGCTCCCATCTCTGGTAACTAACAAAGAAAATTTCCTTCCTTGTGTAAACCTTTTCTGCCTTTTTGTAATAATTGAGTCATACAATATTTGTCCTTCTGTGATTGACTTATTTTACTCAGCATAATGTCCTGCAAAGGGACTTCCAAGTTCCTCTACATTATGAGGTGATTTGCTGATTCTTCTTTATTTTTTAATGTTGTATAGTATTCTGTTGTGTGTATGTACCATAGTTTGGTTATCCATTCATCTTTTGATGGGCATGTAGATTGTTCCTATCTCTTTGCTATTGCAAATAGTGTTGTGATGAATGTGGGTGGGCATATATCTATTCATATCTTGGATCTCACTTCTTTAGGATACATTCCTAGTAATGGGATTGCTGGATCAAAGGGTATTTCTATTTCCAACTCTTGAAGGAAACTCCATAGTGTTTTCCACAGTGGTTGTACAATTTTACAGTCCCACCAGCAGTGGATGAGTGTTCCAGTCTCTCCACACCCTTGCCAGCCTTTGTGCTCTAATTTGTTGAACTTTGCTGTTATTGCTGGGGTGAGATGAGTGAAAGCAGCTAAGAGAAAGAATAACAGGAGGTTCACTATATTTATGAGCCAAACATTCTTAACTTGGTCAAATTGCATAATTCAGGATTGTGGTGCTAAAGTCTGAGATAGAATAAGAGACTTCTAAGGATGATTTTTGCAAGTTAAAATTTATCTAAATAGACTGAGCACATATTTTAAAAATAGTACTCTATGACAGGATAGCATAAAAGCAACAATTGGTGTTTAACAACCACAAAGGTACTTCTTGTAAGCATGTGTCAATGGCACAGGCTTGTATTCTTACTGTACCAAAAGATAAGATTGGGCTAAAAGAAAAAATTTAAACACAATTACAAAATACATATACATTATTTTTCTTCCTTGTTGTGAAGATCTGACAAGATCTTGTATTCTGATATGTTGATTTCATCATTTTGGCAATACTGAAAATAAATAAGTTTTAAAAAACTGAATGGTTTTTGAAGGGTTTACAGGTAAAGGAAACACTTAACCCTCAATTTTGTGACACAGATCCACCAAAAATGAAACTTTGATACTTATGAGGATTGTAGAATTAGATGCTGATGTCTGTTAAAAGCATTAAGAAATAAATATTGTATGGACTTTTACTAGAATAATCAGTAAGTCTTTTATGCTTTCATTTCTATTTGTGCTATGAATTGAGTTAGGTAATTATAATACTATTCCTTTCATATAAATATCTTGTAATTTATTAGTCAGGATAGGTAACTGCTACAATAAATTATCCTTGATGGTACAACACATAAATGGGGTTTTTGTTGTTGTTGTCATTGTTTTTTCCTATTCAGATCACAATCCAATGAAGGTTGGCAGGGGAGATTCTGCTCCATATAGTCTTTTAGGAACCTAGGATACTTGGAACTAGTGGCTTGGGCATTCTCTTAGGTCTTAGAGTCTTTTGTTTGATAGTCTGTGTTTGACTGACAGATAAAGGAAAGAGAGAAACGAGTATTGTTATGGGCCAGGAAAATGTGGTGTATGTCCCTTCTTCCCACATTTCATTGCCAGAACTTATCACATAGCTGCACCTAACTCCAAGTCTATAGTCTAGTGAGTGCCCCAGTGGAAAACAATCTGATCAACAGCTAGGCAGTCTCTACTACATAAGCTTAGCCTTAACAATATCTCTATGAGGAAAGTTTTTCACAAAGCAAAGGTAAGAAGCCTTTTCCACATTTGACTAAATTTTCCACATTTGACCAACAAAGCTTAATGTTACTGCATATCCCCTACAGACCTTTTATGATATGAAATGTGATTTGCATAACAAAGTTTGCATAAAATAATACAGTAAGAATCCCAAGGAAATTTTCATGTTATTAAACCACAGTGCATTGGGTCAACCTAGTTTCAACTATTCTGAGCCCAAGTGAAATTTGTATGCACAGTCATCTCCCTTGAGTGTCCCCTGCATATACAAATCCTGCCTCTGACCCACCACTCTAAGTTCTAAGTATCAGTACTCTATAGTTTAGGGTTTGAGGTTGCCATTTGTCTTGGTTCTCTAGTGCTGCTATAACAGAAATACCACAAATGGAACGGATGGCTTTAACAAACAGAGATTTATTATCTTACAGTTTAGGAGGCTAGGAGTCCAAGTTCAAAGTGCCAGCACTAGGGGCTGGATGAAGGTCCCTGGACCATAGGCTTCAGTTGTGCCTCCTGTTCCAGGCTCACCAGAGCTCAAGGCTTTTTCTAATTCATGCAGCTGCTGACTGCTGTGGCTGATGAACCCAAAACCAACAAGCAAACTGGCACACACTCCCAAGATTAACAAGCTACATGGAAGACCACTAGTTCAAGTCCAAGAACTATCCCAAAGTCAGTAAGCAACATGGTAGGTCACTGAGATGAAGACACAGCCAAATACAGGATCCAGATGTGGCAAAAGCTCGAGACATTTTTTAAAGCTTCTGCATATATACTGGAAGCAAGCCACATCTTGAAGACAGCTATTTAGCTGCTCACAAATGATTCCACCATGGAAGTGGTTACAATCTCATCATGGGGAATAACTATACCCAGCTGCTGAGCTACTCAAGACCGCAGCTCAGTCAAGCTGACACACAGCTTTAACTACCACACCATTAAATAGGGCCCTGGTGGCTGTGAGATTGAGGGATGCTAACTTGTCTATAAATGAGTAAAATCTTTCACAAACTTCTGACTAAGGAATATGATTGAACATAAATCACAAGTTTATCTATGTAAAATTTTTCCCCAGGTCATAAGAAGTGGTAGATTTTATAACATAGTAAAATAAGAAGGCAATTATTTTCTTTATAATAAAACCCACCAGTTGAATTCCTTTGATTGGCAGTCTTGTCTAGAGTAGTCAAAATATTGATAGATGTCAAAAAATTTTAGATGCTAAAAAAAAGTTTTATGGCTTTTCAGTAATATCTACTGTATAATAAATATATGCTACTAGATAGCTAGATGAATTGATAAATAGAGAGATCCAAATTTAATCCATTAATTCTATCTTTCCATATTTATTCAGCTTTAAGAACTATTTCATTTCTTTTCATCTTTGAGAAAGACTTAATTTGATCATAAGACTAATTGTGTTATCATTTTATTTCTTGCCGTATTTCCAGAATTATTTTCTTGGCACAAAGTCTTTGTACAATTTGTTGCATTAAAAATAAATTATTCACAGCCACCAGAATAAGGAAAATAATAAAGATCACAGCAGAAATAAATGGTATAGAAAACAGAAAAACAATAGAAAGAATCAATAAGACTAAAAGATTGTTCTTTGAAAAGACTGATAAAATTGAGAAATACTGCCCAAACTAACAAAATGAAAAAAATGAGAAGATGCAAACAATCAAAATAAGAAATGAGATGGGTGACATTACAGCAGAACCAAGATACAAAGGATCATAACACAATATTATGAAAACTTGTACTACAACAAATTTGAAAACCTAGAAGAAATGAACAAATTTCTAGAAACATACTACCTGCCTAAAGTAACACAAAATGAAGTAGAAAATTTTAAGAGACCCACAACAAAAGAAAATATTGAACAGGTCATAAAAAAATTCCCAAACAACAAAAAAGCCCCAGACAAGATGGCTTCACTGGAGAATTCTACCAAACATTCAGAGAAGAGTTGAGACCAATCCCATTCAAATTATTCCAATACACAGAAAAGGAAGGAATACTCTCTAATTCATTCTATGAGGCCAGCATAGGCCTGAAAACAAAGCCAGGCAAAGATACTTCTCTCAAAAAAGAAAATTACAGATTGATATATCTCATCAATACAAATGCAAAAATTTTCAACAAAATTCTAGCCAACAGAATACAACAGCATATCAAAATCACGATCAAGTGGAATTCAAACTAGGGATGCAAGGATGCAAGGATGGTTCAACATCAGAAAATCAATCAGTGTAATTCACTGCATAATAAAACAAAGGAAAAGAATCACATGATCATCCCAGTCAACACAGAAAAGGCATTGGATAAAATCCAAACCCTTTACTGATAAAAAAAATAACTCTCAGCAAAATAGGAATAGAAAGGAAATTCCTCAACAGAATTAAGGGCATTATGCAAAACCAATAGCTAATGTTATTCTTAGTAGAGAAAGATTGAGTATATACCCCTTGAAAACAGGAATGAAACAAGGATGCCTTTTAGCAACACTCTTATTCAATATTGTAAGGAGCTTGGTGGCATGATGCCTAAGGCATTTGACTACTAACCAGAAGGCTGGCAGTTCAAACCTACCAGCTATTCCACAGAAGGAAGATGAGGGCAATCTACTTCCATAAAGATTTACTGTCTTGGAAACCCAAAGAAGGTCACTATGAGTCAGAATTGACTCAGTGGCAGTGAGTTTGGTTTTTTTGGTTTTATTCAGTATTGTACTAGAATTCCTAGCTAAAGGAATAAGGCAACAAAGGAAAATAAAAGAAAATCATAATTGGTAAAGAAGAAGTAAAACTATCCTTATTTGCAGAGGACACGATCCTATACATAGAAAATCCCAGAGACTCCACAAGAAAGTTACTGGAACTAATAGAAGGATTCAGCAAAATGGCAGGGTATAAGATCAATACACAAAAATCAGCAGGGTTTCTCTACATCTACAAAGAGGACCCTGAAAAGGAAATCAAGAAAACAATACCATTTACAATAGTATGTCTTTCCAAAATAAAATGCTCAGGAATAAATCTAACCAGAGACATAAAATATTTATGCAAAGAAAACTATAAAACAGTACTCCAAGAAACTAAAAGAGATCTACATAAATGGAAAAACACTCCATGCTTATGGATTGGAAGACTTAACATTGTGAAAATGTCAATACTATCAAAAGCAATCTACAGATAAAATACTAATCTAAATCCCAACAACAGTCTTTAACGAAATAGAAAAAAAGAATCTCCAATTTTATATGGAAAGGAAGGAGGCCTCAAAGAGCTAAAGCAATATTGAAGAAGAAGAATAAAGTAGGAGGCCTCACACTTCCTGATATCAAATTTACTATACAGTTACAGTAATCAAAACAACCTGGAACTGGTACCACACTAGATACATAGAGCAATGGAATAGAATTGAGAACCCAAACATAAATCCATCCATTTGACAAAGGCTCAAAGTCCATTCAATGGGGAAGAGATAATTTACCTAAAAAATGGTGCTGGGAAATCTGGATATCTATATGCAGAAAAACAAATATCTATATGCAAAAAACAATCTGGATATCTATATGCAGTATCCACACCTCACAACATGCAAAGACCATTTTAGTTAAAGCTAAAACTCTAAAGTTTCTGAAAGATAGCATAGGGTCAAAACTAGGGGACCTAATTTTTGGAGCAAATAGCCTATGAAACAAAACTAAAAATGCATGGACAGAAGATAAAATAGATAACTGGGACTTTCTAAAAATTAAATACTTCTGCTCATTAAAAGACTTTACCAAGACAGTTAAAACAGAACCTACAGACAGGGAAAAAAGTCTTTGGCAATGACATATAT
>NW_006921694.1:2206691-2244914 GCF_000298275.1 Orycteropus afer afer | reverse complement strand
TTATACATTGTTGGTGGGACTGTAAAATGGTAAAACCGTCATGGAAAACAGTATGACCCTTCCTCAAAAGCTAGAAATAGAAATACTTTATGATTCAGCAACTCCACTCCTAAGCATATATCCTAGAGATATAAGAGCAGTGACATAATTTGACATGTACACCTATGTCCATCCCTGTATTATTTACAGTAGCAAAAAGATGGAAACAATATAAGTGCCAATAAACTTAAGTGTTAGATAAACTGTGCTACATACATACAATGGAACACTATGTAACTATAATAATGAAGAGTCTGAGAAACATCTTTTAACATGGATGAATCTAAAGGGCATCATGCTGAGTGAAATAAGTCACAAAAAGACAAATACCATATGGTCCCACAATTATAAAATATCAAGAGGAGATATATACACAGAAAGGGAGAGGGAATTACTTACTAGATAGTAGACACTTGGTTGTTTTGGTGATGGGAAAGCCAAGACCAAATATGGGTGAATTCAACACAGTGTAAATAAAGATATTAAGAAGAACACAAGAAAAAGGTACAAGTATGGTAAATACTATAAAACCAAAACAAAACCACACTCACTGCCATCAAGTGAGTGACCCCCTTTGGGTTTCCAAGGCAGTAAGTCTTTACAGAAGTAGATTGCCCAGTCTTCCTTCTGCGGAGTGGCTGGAGGATTTGAACTGCCAACCTTCCGGTTAGCAATCAAATGCCTTAGGCACTGAGCCACCAGAACCCCTTGGTAAATGCTACAGCAAATACAATTGTTCAATAATAGTAAATACACCCAAAATGTATACATGTGGTAACATGAGTAGTTGTGGACATGTATATGTGTATAGAAAGGCATACATGAGTAAATGTACATACAGGTATAGGTGTTTATATGTGCTGTATGTACATTCACATACATAACAAACTACACAGAGGGTGCAGTTACAGAGGTTTCCTAGACATATTCAAATAACTCATGGGATTGGTTTACTGGCTCAGTGCCCTTGGGACCATAGTCTTGGGGAATAGTTTAGTCAATTGGCATAACATAGTTCACAAACATAGTGTTCTACATCCAAGTTTGGTGAATGGCATCTAGGGTCTTAAAAGCTTGAGAGCAACTAAGATACAACTATTGGTCTATACTGTACAGAGCAAAAGAGAATGATGGAAAGCAAAGGACCAAAGAAGAAACCAGTCCGTGGGACTAATAGTGCTCACGAATTACAACCTCTTCAAACTTGAGACCAGAATTAGATGGTGGCCAGCTACCAATACTGACCAGTCTGACCAGCGACACAACAGAAGATCCCAGATGAAATGGAAGAAAAATGTATAACAAGCCTCAAATTCCTTAAAAAGGCCATATCTGCTAAACCAAGAGACTAGAAGAACCCTTTGAGACTATTGCCCTAAGATAATCTTTGAACACGAGACTGAAGCTATCACCCTTCAGCCACATAATAGATTGACTTCCAAAATAACCAGTATTACACATGAGTTATGTTCTCCCTGAAACAATGAACTAAATGAAACCAGTTAACATTTACCCACAAAACAAAGGTGAGAAGACAAGGAAGGGAAGGAAAACTAGATCAACAGAAACAGAACAAACAGAATCAAAATAATGACAACACTGATACATTGCTAAACTTGTAACCAATGGCTTAGAGCAATTTGTATAAAAATTATTAAAGGGGAACCTAATTTGTTCTGTAAACTTTCACCTAAAACACAATGAAATACAGTTTTTTAAAAAAGAGGGAGGCAGAGGAAGACTTGACACAGAAGAGGAAGAGATTAACAGAAGGCAGAGATTGGAGTGATGCTATTAGCAGTTACTAGCTACAGGGAGAGACAAGGAATGGATTCTCTCAGAGACTCCAGAGGGAGTGCCTACCTGCCAACATCTGATTTCAGTCCAGTGATACATATTGTAGACTTCCGGCATCCAAAACCATGCAAGAACAAATTTTTGTTGTTTTTAAGCAAAAAAAAGAGAAATCAAGTGCTAAGCAAATTTTTAATGATTATTCACTCCCAAACTAAGCTATCTTAAATGAACCAGAAAAATGAATAAAAGCTTTACAGTGTTATCAATTAATTCAGATAAAAGAAAAATTACTGACTTTCAGCTTGTTTCTACTGTGTCAATTATGTTAATTTTTAAATTTAAAAATGAATGAATCTCTCTTTTATGAAGTTTTGAACATTAATACAATTACTCTAAAATGATGTATATAATCTAGTTCATTGAAAGGAACAAAAAATTACTTAATAGTTCAGTATATTTGATTACAGGCTTTGGCAAGGTACCTAAATAATCAGGATTGCACTTGGCTGCATGTAAGAGAAGCCCGACAACTAAAAGGTTTGTTTAACAACTAAAAGGTTTAAACAGCCAAAAGGTTTGTTTTGTCTGTTTGATTTTTTGTTTGTTTTTCATTATTGTGACAATGATTATGGAGTAGGTGGTTCAGAGCTGCTGTGGAACCAGGCTTTTATTATCTTCCTGCTCTGCCATTCCTAGCATGTGTTTTGCATCCTCCAGAGTCAAAATATGATAACTGTGATTCTAAGGATTATGTCTGAGCTCCAGATAGGAAGAAAAGAAAAGGTCAAGAGCAAAATGAGAAAAAAAGCATAACTAGAAGAAAAGCCTGTCTCCCTTCCAAAGGTTTCCTTGGAAATATTATTTGGGACTTCTGTTCATATCTCCTTGTTGGACTTGTTTGTGGGTTGAATATACAAATATATAAGGTAGGCTCTGATTCATGACATATTTGAATTACAATGAACCACACTAATGACCATCTTTTTTCTTTTTGGTACATCTTATTGTTAGTAATATGTACTGCATATAAGGAAGACAGAGAAGAATTGATGCATTTGAATTATGGTACTGGCTAAGAATATTGAACATACCACGGACTGCCAGAAGAATGAACAAAATTGTCTTGGAAGAAGTACAGCCAGAATGCTCCTTAGAAGCAAGGATGGTGAGACCTTACCTAATGTACTTGTACTTTGAACACATTATCAGAAGGGACCAGTACCTAGAGAAGGACATCACACTTAGCAACAACACAGCACACTGCCATCAAGGCAGATCCAACTCATAGCAACCCATACTTGGGTTTCCAAGGTGGTATCACTGTGGAAATAGATTGCCCAACCTTCCTTCTGAGGATTGGCTTGTGGATTTGAACCACCAGCCTTCTGGTTAGCAGTGAAATGCCTTAGGCATTATGTCACCAGAGCTCCTTAGTAAAGTAGAAGGTCAGTGAAAAAGAGGAAGACCTTCAACAAGATGGATTGACACAGTGGCTCCACCAATGTGCTCAAACATAGCAACAATTGTGAGGATTATGCAGGACCTGGAAGTCTTTTGTTCTGTTGTACGTAGGGTAGCTATGAGTTGGAACCTGCTCTAGGGCCCCTAACAACAGCATAATGTTGCACCATGTAATTTGCTGATGTGATCATTCTCAGATGTTCACTCACAGGTTTTCTATTATATTTTTACTGTTCAAAACACTACTGAATAGATTTAGTTTTCTAAACTAAACAAGGCCAGGAACTGACTGTGGAACAGATCACCAATTGCTCATATGCAAGTTCAAGTTGAAACTAAAGAAAATTAAAATATGTCCACAAGGGCCAAAATATGACTTTGATTATATGCGACCTGAATTTAGAGACCATTTGAAGAATAGATTTGATGCACTGAACACCAATGACTGAAGAGCAGACGAGTTGGGGGATGACATCAAGAACATCATACATGAAGAAAGCAAATGGTGATTAAAAAGACAGGAAAGGAAGAAATGACTAAAATGGATGTCAGAAAAGGCTTTGAAATTTGCTCTTGAATCGAAAGTAGCTATAGTGAATGGAGGAAATGCCAAAAATGAAAGAACCAAACAAAAGATTTCAAAGGGTGCTCAAGAACACAAATTAAATTATTATAAAGAAATGTTCAAAGACCTAGAGTTCGAAAACCAAAAGGGAAGAATAGGCTTGGCATTTGTCAAACTGAAGGAACTGAAGGAAAAATTCAAGCCTCAAGTTGAAATACTGAAGGATTCTATGGGCAAAATATTGAATGATGCAGGAAGCATCAAAAGAAGATGGAAAAAATACACAGAGTCACTGTATTAAAAAGTCAGTGTCCAACTATTTCAGGAGGTAGCATATGATCAAGAACCATTGTTATTGAAGGAAGAAATCCAAGCTTCACTGAAGGAATTGGCAAAAAAAAAAAAAAAACAAGGCTCCAGGAATTGATGGAATACGCACTGAGATGTTTCAACAAACAGGTGCAGCACTGGAGGCACTTACTCACTTATGTCAAGAAATTTAGAAGACAGCTACATGGCCAACTGACTGGAAGAGATCCATATGTGTGCCCTTTCCAAAGAAATGTGATCCAACAGAATGTGGAAATTATCAAACAATATCATCAATGCCAACCCCTCCTAGGTTTTCTGAGGCAGTATCTCTACAGAAGTAGATTACCTAGTCTTCCTTCCGAGGAGTGGCCAGTGGGTTTGAACCACCAGCCTTTTGGTTAGCAGTCAAATGCCTCAGGCACTATGCCAACAAAGCATAGGCAAATAAAATCTTGTTGAAGACAATTTGAAAACGTTTGTAGCAGTATATTGACAAGGAACTTCCAGAAATGCAAGCTGGATTCAGAAGAGGATGTAGAATGAGGGATATCATTGCTGACATCCGGTGGATCTTAGCTGAAAGCAAAGAATATCAGAAAGATGTCTACGTGTGTTTTATTGACTATGCAAAGGCATTCAACTCTGTGGATCTTGACAAACTATAGATAACACTGCAAAAAATAGGAATACCGGAACACTTAATTGTACTCATGAGGAAATTGCATACAGATCAGGGGATTGTTGTTCAAACAGAACAAGGGGATACGGCATCGTTTAAAATCAGGAAAGGTGTACATCAAGGTTGTATCCTTTCACTATATTTACTTCAATCTGTATGCTGAGCAAATAATCCGAAAAGCTGGACTCTATGAAGAGGAATGCAGCGTCAAGATTGGAGGAAGAACCATTAATAACTTGCAATCTGCAAATGACACAACCTTGCTTGCTGAAAGTAAAGATGACTTGAAGTACTTACTTAGGAAGATCAAAGACTATAGTCTTCAGTATGAATTATACCCTAACACAAAGAAAACAAAAATCCTCACAACTGGACCAATAAGCAAGACATGATAAATGAAGAACAGACTGAAGTTATCAGAGATTTCATTTTACTTGCATCCAAATTCAACACTCATGGAGCAATTAGATATCATATTGCACTGGGAAAATCTGCTGCAAAAGATCTTTTTAAAGTATGAAGAAGCAAAGATGTCACTTTAAAGACTAAAGTGCACCTGACCCAAGCCATGGTATTTTCAATAGCCTCATATGCATGTCCAACCTGGACAATGAATAAGGAAGACCAAAGAAGTGTTCATGCTTTTGAATTGTGGTGTTGGTGAAGAACACTGAAAATATCATAGACTACCAGAAGAACAAACAAATCTGTCCTGGAAGACTGCTCCTTAGAAGCAAGAATCGTCAGATTTCATCTCATCTACTTTGGTCATATTGTCGGAAAGGACCGACCATTCCCTGGAGAAGTGTATCATGCTTGGTAAAGTGGAGGGTCAGTGAAGAAGGGGAAGACCCTCAATGAGATGGATTGACACAGTGGCTGCAATGATGGGCTCAAGCTTAGCAATGACGGTGAGGATGGCACACGAGCAGGCAGTGTTTCACTCTATTGTACGTAGGGTCACTGTGAGCCAGAGCCAACTCAACGGCACCTAACAACAACAGACTAAATCAGGAACTTCAGTTCCTTGAAATCCTGACCCCAAATGCTGATTACTTTACTAAAATTGATAGGCCGATTTAGGAATCAATGAGATGTTACAATGAAATATATGAAGGAAAAAAAATAAAAGAAACAAATAGACAACTCTCGCTAATTTTCTGATGAGAAACATCATCTCCATTCCCAGGGATAATCCAGATGATCCAAACCTCCTACCAAACCAAAACCCATTGCTATCAAGTTGATTCTAACTCACAGTGACCCCATAGGGCAGAGAAGAAATACCGCACAGGGTTTCTGAGGCTGTGATCTTTACAGAAGCAGACTGCTGTATCTTTCTCCCATGGAGTGACTGGGAGGTTCAAGTTGCTGACTTTTTTGATTAGCAGCTGAGCATTAACCACTGCACCACCAGGGCTCCTGAACCTTCCACAAATGGAGTTATGACAGCAACTGACAAAATGCCAATGCTGTGCAACCCTTCTTCAAAGTGAATATTTATGGTTTGTGTGTTTTTTATGTGTGTATGTATGTATTAAAATATATCTATATGTTTACATGTAGTGTTTCCAACTCCTATCCTATTTATAAAGATACAGATAATAAAAGGCAATAATAAAACTAAAAAAGAAAAATGTAGTATTCACCTTATGACAGAGTTGTCAGAATGGAACCCCCACCATAAGATGGGGACTACCTATATTTGAAAGTCCTAACTCCAAGTACCTGTGAATGTGAACTCATATGGAAATAGTTTAAATGAGGTCATACTGGATTAGAAAAAAATAAAACCAAACCCCTTGCTGTCAAGTCAAATCTGACTCATAGCAACCCTGTGGATCAAAGTAGAACTGCTCCCATGGAGTTTCCAAGGCTGTAATCTTTAAGGAAGCAAACTGTCATATAAGGAAGCAGACTCCCACAGAGCAGCTGGTGGGTTCAAACTGCCGACCTACAGTTAGCAGCTGAGCACTTTAACTACTGCACCACCAGGTCTTCTATACTGGATTAGGGTGGGTCCTAAACCCAGTGACTGGTTTTCTTATAATGAAAGAGAGATTCAGAGACAGAGATACACAGGGAGGACACCATGTGAAGAGGGAGGCAGAGACTGGAGTGAGTGCTTCAAGCCAAGGAAAGCCAAGACTTGCTGGCAACCACAAGAATCTAGGGAAGTGGCATGGGACAGATTATTCCCCCAAAGCCTCCAGAAGAAACCAAGTCTGTGGATACACTTTTGGGCTCCAGAACTGTGAGAGAATAAATTTCTGTTGTTTCAAGTTACCTAGTTATTGGTATTTTGTTATGACACACCTGGGAAACTAATACAGATTCCCAGTACTTGTCTCTTTCAATCTACTCCTACCTTCTCCATCTTTCTGTGCCCCAGGAGGCTGACCTGTATGGACTGCCTCAATGTATACTTCGTCCTCTGGCTTCTGTGTTGTTGTTGTTATTATGTGCCGTCAAGTCGAACCCAACTCATAGCGACCCCTCCTTGGGTTTCTGAGGCAGTATCACTACGGAAGAAGATTGCCAAACCTTTCTTCCAAGGAGTGGCTGGTGCATTTGAACCGCCAGCCTTCTGGTTAGCAGTCAAGTGCCTTAGGCACTATGCTACCAGAGCTCCTTTCTGGCTTCTGTAGAAAGCTACAGTACCATATTCCTGAGAAATGCCAAGTGTATTCTTGCCTTTGGTTTTCTAACTCCAGGTCTTTGGACATTTCATTATATTTTACTTATCTTCTGGAACTGCCCTTTGAAATCTTCTCTTCAGTTCTTTCACTTCATCATTTCTTCCTTTTGCTTTAGCTACTTTACATTCAGAAGCAAGTTTCAGGGTTTCTCCTGACTTCCATTTCATCTTTTCTTTCTTTTCAATGACTTTTTGCTTTCTTTGTGATGTCCTTGATGTCATCCTACAACTTGTCTGGTCCTCAGTAGTTAGTGTCAGTGTGTCAAATCTATTCTTGGGATAGTCTCTAAATTCAGATGGGATATACTCAAGGTCGTACTTTGGCTCTCCTGGACTTGTTTTCATTTTCTTCAGCTTTAACTTGAGCTTTCATATGAGCAGTTGATGGTCTGTTCCGCAGTCAGCTCCTGGCCTTGTTCTGACTGGTGACATTGAGCTTTCCATTGTGTCTTTCTGTAATAGGGTTGCTGTCCAGCATGCACAGAAGCCAGTTTCTAGACACCAGCCTTTGAGAATAAGAGAGTCACTTTATTTATGTAGCTCTCGTTAAGGAGCCAGGAAGAATCTCCCTCAGATCTGACTCCCCGAAGTAAATGTGAGTTACAGTTTCATAGGGCTTGAAAAGAGAAGTTACACATATTCATTTAAATTCTAGGAGCTCTACTCTAGGGATGTTTAGGCAGGTGTAAGTACAAGCACAGTGGTCATACATCACATGTTCTAAAAATGGTAGCTTTAGTATGATCTGCTAGAGTTTTGGAGAGGTCACTAGTTCATCTTAGGACAAGATGCTGCACATGCTTCACAGTCCAAATCTGGTAGGAATTGTTGTACACTTGTGACCTGTTTGCAACTGCTGATTTTAAAAAGAAACAACTTAAAGGAAGCAAGTTACTAATTACAAGAGCTGTGGGGGTCTAATTACATTTTCACAGATGTAGTAGATTTTTTTCTGTGTTTTCCATCTGGCAAGGTTCACATGTATAGTTGCAGTTTATGTTGTTGAAAAAATGTAGTTACAATGAATGTCATTGGTCTTGCAAAATTCTATCATGGGATCTCTAACGTCATTTCTACTACCAAAACCTTATTTTCCAGCTACCAATTCTTTTTTGTTTCCAACATTCCAATGAACAATAATTATCAATTTATCTTGATTGCATATTTGGTCTCCCAGTAGTAATACATAAAAAAGGCTCTTGGTCCATATCTTCTCAGTACTTAATATTGTCAAATTTATTCTTTTTGTTTTTTCTTCAGATTAAATAGGTAAAACATGGTAGACTTTTTAGCCTTGATTTATGTTTCTCTGGTGCCTGAGGCACTTGACTGTTAACCAGAAGCCTGGAGGTTCAAACCCACTAGCCGCTCCTCAAAAGGAAGATGGGGCAATCTACTTCCATAGTGATACTGCGTCAGAAACCCAATGAGGGGTCGCTATGAGTAAGGTCCGACTCGACAGCACATAACAACGACAGTAAAGTTAAGCATCTTTTCATATACTTGTTGGCTATAAGTGTTTTCTAGTCTATATAATGTCCTGTCAGGTTTTTGCCCCATTTTAAAATTGAGTTACTTATCCTTTTCTTCCTCAGATTTTGGTAGGTCAACCAAACAAAAGCAGAGAAGGTTTGGTAGGTTTGGTTAACACAATTACTAACCTTCATCTGATGGACATATGCAAAATTCTCTTTCTAACAATTGGAGCGTGCACATTCTTCTCAAGAACACATGGAACATTTTTTAGACAATGTACCAGGGCATATGTTTCAACGTATTCTAAAGAGCAGTTACCCCAACACAGAAGTTAATAACAAAAAGTAAGCTAAAAGAAATCCTCATATATTTAGAAATTTAAAATGACTTCTAAATAACTCACCAAAAAAAAAAAAAAAAGAATCAAGGCATCTGACCTTCATCACCAGAACCCACACACCCACTCTCTACTCCATAACATGAACCCAATGCAGGAGCAGAGCAGGCTGCTTGGGGGCCTGGTCCTTTTCTCTTATCTTTGTCTGTCCCAATGACTCTTGTGTACCATCTCCCCCAAACCACCCCATTTAGTAGTTAAACTCCCACCTGACTCTCAAAGCCATCACCTCCCAGAAATCAAGAAAGAGGAAAAGATTTAACAATGTTTCTGTTTTATGTCTTTTTTTTAAAATAAACCTTTAGAAACAACTGCTCACCTGAAATTTCTAAACAAGACCATGCTAATGCCAGTACCCACCTACACCTTCTGCTTTGCATGGCACAATAGAGAGATAAGGGATTAATAATCTGCCTGTTCAGCCAGCAAATACTGAAGAAATGCTCACAGTTATCAGAGAGATGCAAATCAAAATAACAATGAGATACTATCTCACCCCAGCACTAATGACAAAGTTCAACAAGACAGAAAATAGCAAATGCTTCTGAGGATGTGGAGAGATTGGGAATCTCCTATACTGCTGGTGGGATTGTCAAATGGGACAACCACTGTGGAAAGCAGTATGGTGATTCCTTAAAAAGTTGGATTTAGAAAGACCATTTGATCCAGCAATCCCATTATTAATATATATCCTAAGGAAGTGAGAGCCAGGACAAGTATAGTATGTACTATAGTTTGGTTATCCATTCTATTAATGGGCACCTAGGTTGTTCCCATCTTTTTGCTATTGTAAACAGTGCTGCGATGAACATAAGTGTGCACATACACACAATGGAATACTATGCAATACTAAAGAATAATGTAGAATCTGCAAAACACCACATAATGTGGATGAACTTGGAGGATATTATGTTGAGTGAAATAAGTCAATCACAGAAGGACAAATATAGTATTAGTTCATTATTGTAAAAAGTCAAGGAAAAGTTTATATGTGGAAGGAAACTCTTTGTTGGTTACCAGGGGTGGAAGGAAAGGGGAGCGAACACTACAAAAAAAAAATGCATTGATCTATGTCACATTAGTTTTGTGTATTTCACTATACATAAATTATATTTCAATAAAATGTATATAAAAAAATAATCTTCTAGTTCCGTCTCCCCCCATACCATCCAAAAATACATAATGGTTGTCACTGTACGGTTGATTTGGAAGAGATTTTCAGATATGAGTATCAGCTATTCCCGTTTTTAAGCTTGAAGAAAACAGCACAAATTCTAACTTTTTTCCCCCCATATGACCACAGAAAGCACATGTCATTAAGGCTTTATGTGGGAGTGGCTATTAATCAGATCTCTTTTAAATGACAGAAAGTCCATTTTCTTGTTGGATTTTGCCCAGCCTGCATGTCCCTTAAGGAAATAGCAACAAATAAAAGACCTATAAAACAGAAGATCACAGTTTCAGAGTCCATTGGTGCATAGTACACAGTCAACAGCCATCTAAAAAGAGGTGGATTTACCATGACACTAGTGAAGCTTATACTTCAAGGCCTCTCACTTGTAGGGGCCCCTTTAAGGCCCTGGTTGAGGTTCTAAAACTAAAAACCAAACTCACTGCCATCAGGTCAATTCCAATTCATAGTGACCCCCATTAGGTTTCCAAAGGCCTCACCTTTCTACTGCAGAGGGGCTGGAGGGTTCAAACCACTGACCTTTAGGTTAGTAGCCAGATGCCTTAATCACTAGTATACCACTAGAGCTTGTTGGTTGAGGTCTTAGCAACTTTTAATTTACAATTTATTCTTTTTCTTAAAGACAGACTTCCAGGTTGTATAAGGTTAAGGATGCACACCACCACCTACCTGTCAGTTTGTTGTACTATAGAGGCTTGCATGCTGCTGTGATGCTGGAAGTTAAAAACCAAAAAGTCACTGCCGTCAAGTCGATTCGACTCACTGTGACCCCTCCTTGGGTTTCCAAGGCAGTATCTCTATGGAAGTAGATTGCACAATCTTCCTTCCGAGGAGTGGCTGGGGGATTTAAACCTCCAGCCTTCTGGTTAGCAGTCAAATATCTTAGGCACTGCGCCACCAGAGCTCCTATGCTACTGGTATTTCAAATACCATCAGGGTAATCCATGGTGGACAAGTTTCAGTGGAACTTCAAAACTAAAACAGACTAGGAAGAAAGGCCTGGAAATCTACTTCCAAATATTAGCCAATGAAAACCATATGGATCACAACAGACTATTATACTATGTTATTAACATTACCCTAGATTGGAAGGCACTCAAAATATACAGTGTCTGCAACAATAGTCGATTACACCAATGATTGTGAAGATGGTGCAGAACTGAGCAACTTTCCCTTCTCTTGCCTCCATGAATCAAAGCCAACTTGATGACAACTATCAACAAGAACCCATAAAACTTAGATCTGCCTCTGAACATGGACATTAACAAAATACACAAAGTCTGAATTCATCTCATAATAGGCAGACTTCTGGCACTAAGCCAACCTCTGGGAGAAACCCTAAATTGTCCTCAGTTTGGAGTTGCAAGAGGCTGGACTGATTTGGGATTTAGAAATCAAACCAAATGATTTCCTCTTCCAAATTATACTCTTCCTGCTTTTATCCATTCTGACCAGTTTATATGTGTATCATTCAGTATAGAAAATATACCATGTTGAAATAATGCAATTAATTTAGAACCCAAATTTTTCCTTGCAGACTCAAAAGGTGCCAAAATAACATTTCATGGCGATTGAATTCTAGATTTATCTGTAAAATGGCCTAATGCTGGGAAGATGTAGGCATTCAGTTTCGCCGTAGAATCAGACTATCTGTAGCTGTTCAACAGGTCTGTCTGAATCTCCACTCCAATTCAGTTCTGAACATTGAGCCAAAAAGCCCAAGAAGGACCTTAATCAGATCACACTTCAGCTTAGAATGGTGATTTTAGTGATTTGGACATCTGGCCACTTGGAACTGGATAAAGGCCACCAATGCACTTGACAAAAGCCACTAAACATCTGTCAGTTATGGAAATAGCACTGACCCTGAATCAAACCTCAACAACTCACCTCACAAGAAAAAAGGGCACCTCTTCTCCCTTTTATTATCCAGATAAGTTGGTGTCATCCAGAAATAACCTCCCAAGTAATGATGCTTCTTTGAAATGTATTTTTTTCATACAAGTGTGAATGATGATAATCCATTGTTCTTTCACCTGTACTTCTGTCTTGCTTTAAAACCTGAACAAGGGTGATATTGAAAATATTGAGCAAACCATGTGGCTCAGATATTGAAGTGGGATCCTGGAGAGTTTCTGAGTGGAGACGTTGGGGAGGGTGGAAAGGGAAGATGAGGCTAAGAGGCACTCCTGAGGTTCAGGACAGTGAGTGTTTGACAAATGGTATGGAGGAATTTCAGTATTTTAACAAGTGATATGACTGTCTGTGTGAACCAGCAGAATATCAGCTTTGGACATAGATACAAAATTCCAAAGGTGACGGACATCCCTCCAAAATATACCATAAATAAATGGGGAACAGCTGATCTTTAGTCTGGCTCAAATAGGGAAGCTTATAAGGGAAAATAAGGCTGTGGTAGTGTAGTGCTTAAGGCATTTGGCTACTAACCAGAAGTTTGGTGGTTCAAACCCACTAGCTGCTCTGTGGAAGAAAGATGGAGTAGTCTGCTATGAGTCAGAATGGACTTGGTGGCAGTGAGTTTGGGTTTTTTTGTTTATTTGTTTGTTTTTTAATAAAGGAAAATAGCAAAGTCTATAAAGCAGTGCTGTTAGTTGGTGTGAAAATAATACTTATTAAACTCTTTCTTTATGTACCACAAGCTGTGCTGCACAGAAACCCAGGCAAGAAATGTCCTTGTTCTGCCAGGCATATGAACACTTACCTCAGGTAGATACACTCCTTGGAGAGAACAATCATTGAGAAAGAAGGGCTGCCCATGCACAGGGAGACAGCTCAGGGGGCAGGAGTCCATGGAGGGATGGACACTGGAAAGAGGTAACTATGGGGAGGAAGTGGGAGGGGAGCTGTTGCATTGTGGTAAACTGTGGTCAATGTCACGAGACAAAGTATATGTGAACTGCTGTATGGAAGTGAATTTGCTCTGTAAATCTTCACCCAAATCACAATAAAAAAAGAAAAGAAATGTCCTTGTTCTGGGACTACATCACTGCACACACACACACACACACATTGATTAAGGAATAAGTGTGTCTCTCTGTGGGAGCTCAAGTGGCATAGTGCCTAAGGCATTAGACTGCTAACCAGAAGGCTGGTGGTTCAAACCCACCAGCCACTCCCCGGAAGGAAGGTTGGGCAATCTACTTCCATATTGATACCTTGGAATCCTGTGCTCAATGCTGACATAGGGCACCCAAACTCTCAAACATCAACTCATGGGACTAACACATTTCAGGCCCCAGAGAAACATTTTTTCACATGACCTGCCCTATGTCCTCAAAACAAGAGGTGACTGCTTCCAAATGCTGAGATTTGTGAGTTTTGCCACTACAAGCTTTAGAGATGGACACTATTTTTGAGTGCAGAGGGATTTAAGTGGCTGAAGTGCTGAAGTAAGAGAAAAGACAAATTAATTAAGTTGTCAAATCCTTCCTGTCAGCATGAGTGCAATAGACTCTTACATTATGAACTGTTGTTTCCCAGTAGTACTAAGCATCCATTTTCTTAACTTCTCTTCACGTTCCAGTTCAGTTCCAGTTCATGGTTCAGGAGTTAGTGCAGTATTTACAACAGTTGCACCAGGTAGCCGAGAAACATTTTGTAGTATTAAACAATTAATGTTGCTCTTAATTGTTGGATGTTGGGTATTAAATGTTATCATTGCAAATAGTTTTATCTTTATAAAATACTTAATAAGATTTAATTAAAATTTTAATATATTAATTAAAAAGTTCAGCGTTATCTAAACAAATGAATTTAAATATTTGATATCCATTATAATTTTTATCTTATCTTTTAAGTTTAATAAATACTCTTTAATATTTTAGAATAAAAATAACATTTTGACAAATATATCAAAGAAAAATTTTAATATTTAATATTTTACAAAAATTATTCAAATTTGCATATTGTCTACAATTGTATTCTTTTAAATCATTTAGGTCATTACTGTCAAAAGACTACAAATTATATGAAAAATCTTCACTGTAACATCTTCAGTAAATTTGCTGAAACAAAGACAGGAAGAAGACATTTTATGGACTAAATTTTAATTTTTTATAAGTTACGTGTGTTTTTGCGCTGAGTCGGGTCCTACTCAACGGCACATAACAACAACTACTGGTGGTGCAGTACCTAAGGCATTTGACCGCTAACCAGAAGGCTGGTGGTTCAAACCCACCAGCCATTCCTCGGAAGGAAGATTGGAAGGAAGATTGGGCGATCTACTTCCGTAGTGATGTTGTTGTTGTTGTTGTTATGTGCCGTCGAGTCGGCCCTGACTCATAGCGACCCCTCCTTGGGTTTCCGAGGCAGTATCACTACGGAAGTAGGATTGCCCAACCTTCCTTCCGAGGAGTGGCTGGTGGGTTTGAACCGCCAGCCGTCTGGTTAGCCGGCAAGTGTCTTAGCCACTATGCTACCAGTGATACTGCCTTGGAAATCCAAGGAGGGGTCACTATGAGTCAAACTGACTCAACGACAGTGAGTTTGGTTATTGGTTTTATATGTAAAATGCAGAGTCGGTCATTCAAAGGTCCCTGTTAATGATATAGTAGCGACTATTCACTGAAATGACTGCTAACCAGGTTAGTGGTTCAAACTTACCAGCTGCTATTTGGAAAGAAGATTGGGCAATCTACCTCCATAGAGATACCACCTCAGAAACCCAAAGAGGGGTCGCTGAGTCAGATTCCACCGGTGGGCAGTGAGTTGTTTGTTTGTTAATGTGTGTTTTTAGGAGTCCTGTGGCACTCAGCTACTAACTGAAAGATTGGAGGTATGAACCCACCAGCTACTCCACAGAAGAAAGATGTAGTAGTCCGCTTCCATAAAAATTTACACTCTTGGAAACTCTATGGAGTAGTTCTACTCTGTCCTGTAAGGTCGCTGAGTCAGAATTAACTTCTCAGCAATGGATTTGGGTTTGGATGTGGTTGCATGGTGGTTAAGAGCTTAGCTGCTGAACGGAGGGTCATCTGCTCCACGGGACACAGTGGAAATGACTAGATGGCAACAGGTATAAATGTTTTCATTTTGTTATTCATCCAAGTATCACCAGTCCAGCAATAGAACATCCCAACATGCAAAAAGATAATTAGATTCAGTTGTCTTTGATATTTTCCTGACTTGCATTCATTGAAAAACTAAAGCCTTTGAGATACTTATTTATTTTGTCATTAGAAAGGTATATTTGCCAAGGTAGAAAAGAAATTATTTTATTTAATAGTTCATTACCTTCATTTATAACTTTAAATATGTAATGATATGGTTTTTTGTTTTTAATTTTTGTGATTTGGGTGAAAGTTTACAGAGCAAATTCACTTTCTATACAGCAGTTCATACACATTTTGTCTCATGATGTTGACTGCAATTCCTCACAATGTAACAACTCTCTTCCCACTTCTCCCCATAGTTACTTCTTCCCTGTATCCTTCCATCCCATGCACTCCCATCCTCAAGCTGTCTCCCTGTGCAAACCCTGCTCTTCTGTTCTCCCATGATTGATCACTCCAAGGAGTGTGTCTACCTGATGTAAATGTTTACCCCATATGTCTGTCTATTGTTTGGCTGGAAGCCACAGGAGTGAGTTCAATTCCAGACCTGAACTGAGATTATAGGGGCCATAATCTCAGGGTCTCACCAGGCTCTATCAGACCAGCAAAACTGGTCTCCCGCCACCCCAGTGATTTTGAATTTTGTTCCACACTGTTCTCCCACTCTATCCAGGATCTCCTACACTGATCCCCCTCCAAGTGGTTGACAGTGGTAGCTAGGAACCAACTAGTTCTTCTGATCTCATAGTCATATAGGTTGAGGATCACATGGTCTACCAGTCCCTTGGACTAATTGTTTCCATATGTCTTTGGTTTTCTTCACTCTTCTTTGCTCTGGAGAAGGAGAGACCCATTGTTGCATCTAGATAGCCACTTGCAAGCTTTTAAGACCCCAGTCACTACTTACCCAAAGTAGGATGTAGAACAATGTTTTTTGTGTAGTATGTTATGCCAATTGAGTTTGAGGTCCCCTGCGACCATGGTCTGGAGCCTGCAGGCCCAACTACTCACTCTCTCAGGGTAACTGGCTGGGACCAAAAAGCCACTACAACCTTGCCCCTTGTCAGCTTTACTATACATCTGGACATTCTTACAGTACATACAAATATGCAAGCAGAAACATTGTCTGCTAACCCTATGCATGGTCACGGGCACATTCTCTGCTGCCTAGACATTTCTGACTGTTCAGCCTGTCCATAGATCGATGCCAGCTGTCACTGACAACACAGTACTACTGTACATGCAAAAGGGTTCATCTTTCTCGTCTATACCTCCCAAGAACCTCTCTATGTCTTCCTCTTCCTCAGTGCCACTGTGTTGATCACCCACTTTTGGTACATTGCCCTTCCCTTCGCCCAAATCAATACTTGTCTCTACCTATCTAACAGTGTTCCATCCCCTCCTCTCCCACCCCCTGGTAACCAATAAAGAAAGTTTCCTTTCATATATAAACCTTTCCTTGACTTTTTTTTTTTTTTTACAATAATGAACTAATACTATATTTGTCCTTCTGTGATTGACTTATTTCACTCAGCATAATTTCCTCCAAGTTCATGTATGTTATGTGGTGTTTCGCAGATTCTGTATTTTTCTTTAGTATTGCAAAGTATTCCATTGTTTGTATGTACCATAGTATGTGTATCCATTCTACTATTGATGGACACTTAGGTTGTTTTCATCTCTTTGTTATTGTAAATAGTGCTGCAATGAACATGGGTGTGCATATATCTGTTCTTATCTTGGCTCTCACTTCTTTAGAAAATATACCTACTAATGGGATTGCACTGGTAGCATAGTGGCTAAGACACTTGCCTGCTAACCAGACGGCTGGCGGTTCAAACCCACCAGCCACTCCTCGGAAGGAAGGTTGGGCAATCCTACTTCTGTAGTGATACTGCCTCGGAAACCCAAGGAGGGGTCGCTATGAGTCGGGGCCGACTCGACGGCACATAACAACAATAACAACGAGATTGCTGGGAGCTCTGGTAGCATAGTGCCTAAGGCACTTGACTGCTAACCAGAAGGCTGGCGGTTCAAATGCACCAGCCACTCCTCAGAAGAAAGGTTTGGCAATCTACTTCTGTAGTGATACTGCCTTGGCAGCCCGAGGAGAGGTCGCTATGAGTCGGGTCCGACTCAATGGCACATAACAACAACAATGGGATTGCTGGACCAGATGGTGTTTCTAATTCCAATTTTTCAAGGAAGTGTCCTGAGTTGGGTTTTGGGAGCTCTGGTGGCATAGTGCCTAAGCCATTTGACTGCTAACCAGAGGGCTGGCAGTTCAAACCCACCAGCCACTTCTCAGAAGCAAGACTGGGCTTCCGTAGAGATACTGTAGAGATACCACCTCGGAAACCCAAGGAGGGGTCACTATGAGTTGGAGTCGACTCAACAGCAATGAGTTTTGTTTTTGTATTTTTGCCATACCATTTTCCACAGTAGTTGTATCATTTGACAGTCCCACCAGCAGTGTATGAGAGTCCCAATCTCTCCACATCCTCACCAGCATTTGTTATTTTCTCTCTTGTTGAACTTTGCTACTAGTGCTGGGGTGAGATGGTACCTCATTGTTCTTTTGATTTGCATCTCTCTAATGGCTAGGGATCACAAACATTTCTTTGTGTGTTTCTTGGCCACCTGAATATCCTCTTTGGTGAAGTATCTATTCATGTCTTCTGCCCAATTTAAAATTGGATTTTTTTGTCTTTTTGTTGTTGAGGTGTTGGAGTTTTCTATAAATTTTAGAGATAATCCCTTGTCAGGTATGTTGTTGCTGAATACTTTTCCCCAATGGGTAGGTTCTCTTTCTATTCTTTTGGAGAAGTCTTTTGAAGCACATAAAAATTTAATTTTTAGAAGGTCCCATTCATCTAGTTTATCTTCTGCTGTTTGTGCATTTTGGGTTATGTAAGCATATTGTTTGTGGGCCTGTATTTGCACTCTTCTCTCAGGCCCAGCAAATGATAATCTTGGCTTCTACCAAAAGATTTTAGGAATTGTACTAAGATGCAAAAAAAAAAAAAAGTCCCTGAAGTGTGATGAAATTTTGAGGAGTCTGTCAATACTGAGCATTTGGCTTGAGTTTCCCCGTATTTTGAGCTTAAACAAACCTTTTGATTTTTCTGTCTTACTTCCCCTCCTGCCACATCAAATGATACCTTAGCCCCAGAAGAGCAAGATGACAAACGTCAAACGATGTGAGAGCTTCAACGAATAAGTGCAGTGTGAGTCCATAAAAGCAGGCAAAGTTTTGCACTTTTTACAAAAGGAAGTGTAACTTGGAGAATGAATTTGAAATACTTCATAAGTGAGCTGCTTCTAAATATTTGATGTAATATCACATATATTTTTGAAATCATGGTAAAGAAACCTGGAATCATAATGTTTTTTCAATGGCAAATGTCATATTATGTTTTTAGGGCATTACTTCAATTTGGTATTTCACATATTATTAATAATGTCTCATTACATAAAATTATTACTAAACTGGCAATTAAGTGGATGTGAAGGATCCATATGCTAAACTGCTTGTAACATTTCAATTATGAATTTCACGTCAGATGTCTTCTAGTGTACATGAACAACATAACGAACAATCTCTTTGCCAGAACCACCCAAATGAACTCTGCTCTATAGCATGTGATATTAGCATCAAGTCACTTTGTACATTTTCCTGAATTTAAGGAAATTAGAAATGGAAGCAGCAGATGAAGCAGCCCGTCCCCTCTCCAGGTAGTAATAAAGCATTGGTTAATGTTGTAATTAGCTCTCTCTTGAATGTGTATAGCCTTGGGGGTGGAGCCATTGGCACTTCTTGGTTGACTAAAGTGTTGAGTTCTTTTCCTATTCTTTGATTTACATGTTTCACCCAAGCAAACAAACAACAGTGATTCCATTATTTTAGGTGTATGCTCTGTGCTCACTTTTGTCCCTAACTGACTCATCTTTTTGTTGTTTATAAACTCAAGTAGAAGAATAGTAGGGTTTTTTTTGCCCAGGGGCCATCTTTGAACACAGAACCCAATGAGGCCTTAAAGAAGGATTGGTACACATAACTCCAAAGTGGGAGTTTATTGACCAAGAAGAGCATATGTGATTTGAATCATAGCAGCACAGAAATCATTTGGACCTCAAAGACAGCAATTCATGAAGCAAATCCATTCTTTTGCTTTCCTGCAACAGTGGACAATAGAGCCTCATTTACAGCTTGATTTTAAGGCCTCTTTTAAGAATTGGGGTTGGTGACTCTGGTTGTTAACATAAATAGACAAGGATAAGACCTCTGATTTCCTAAGTATACTCTACTGATGTAGTTTCATAAGGTGAATACATCTTGAGTCTCTTCCACCCTCCAATTACAATGCATAATAACATGATGGGTAGGACCCACTGGTTCTTAGGCCACATTGTGCATTGAAGATACAATGAAGATACAAGAGGTGTAGTCAATTCTGCTGGTATAAAGATGGGAAGTAAAAATTGGTCTATCAGGGAAAGGATTGTTCAAGAAGTTCTGACACCTGAATGAAGGCCATGAAAGACAAGTGGGTATTTGCCTGGTGAAGACAGAGACAGTAACAGATACACATGCAAAGGGAGAACAGCGGGAGCCACTCATGGACACACAGAAAGTTTAGAATGGCTGCAGCACAGAGAACAAAGAGGAAAGCAACAGGAAATGAGTCTGGAGAGGTGGCTCCGAATGCCCTCGGAGTACTGTCTGTGCGTCACTGCTGTTGTGTATGTGTCATTGAGTCGGACCCAACTCATAGGTTTCAAACCCTCCTTGGGTTTCCAAGGTGGTATCTCTACAGAAGGAGATTGCCCAACCTCTCTTCCAAGGAGTGGCTGGTGGGTTTGAACTGCCAGCCTTCTGGTTAGCAGTCAAGTGCCTTAGGCACTACGCTACCAGAGCTCCTCTGTGCCTTACTGAGAAAAGTAAACTTATCCTTTAATGTTAGGGTCTGTGAGAGATTGAGTAATTGGCCCCAATTCTCCACCCTTTCTACATTTAGACCCAAAGAGTGTTTCTTCTTGACTTTGGGTTTGGTCATTTCAGTAACTTTGGCCAATACAATGAGATATTGGTAATGATATACCAGCTCCAGCCTAGGCTTTAAGAGGTCTTATGTGTTCTTTCCTTTCTCTAACTACACCTCTTCATCACCATGCAAAGAGCATGCCCGAACTAGCAGGATGCAAGAATGTAAACTACAATCAAATCATGGCAGCCACGCCCAGCCAAGTCAGCTGACCCCTCAACTGACCTCTGGACTTAGGACAAATAAATGTTTATTGTTGCATGCTCTTGAGATTTTTGTCATTGTTTGTTATGCATCCTTTCTATGGAATTTTCTAACTGATACTGTACCCATCAAAGGGCCATAAGCAGAGGTGTAACATGGTTCAATTTTTATTTTAGAATGTTTAGTTCATCTGTATGTGATAGGTCAATTTGAGAGGGGCAAGAACAGAAGCTAGAAGACCAGGGATGATATGGTAATAATCCAAGAAGAATTACCAGGAGTTTGAACTAGGCACTTTGTCTACGGGCAAGGATATATGGAGGGAAACTAAGATTTAAGGGCAATTTCACCTCAATTAATAATAATGAAAGAAATTTAAAGGCAAAATTCTTGATTTTCTAACAAAAGAAGTGATGTTTCTAATCTATAAATAGATTTGTTATTGTTGTTGTTATGTGCCGTTGAGTCAGACCTGACTCATAGCGACTCCTCCTTGGGTTTCCGAGGCAGTATCACTATGGAAGTAGATTGCCCCATCTTCTTTCCAAGGAGTGGCTGGTGCGTTTGAACGCCAGCCTTCTGGTTAGCAGTCAAGTGCCTTAGGCACTAAGCTACCATTAACTATTTAGATGTCTGAAGTAGTACCTGCTTTCCTTCTACTCAGGGAGTCATTGACATGTTTAGACATAAAGCATGAACTGAGTTTTCTTATGTTTTCCAAACACATTGTTGACTATTTAAACCTATATATTTAGTTCCCCAAAGATAGAAGAGAGCAATCCTCATTCTAACAAAGAATATTCTGAAAGCCCCTAGCTATCAGATGTTGAGCAAGACATCAAAGAAAGAGATGCCCAAGCTCTGCTGGGTTGGTGGCTTCCATAAGCACCATTTCCTAGATCAATCACTCCTACCAGTGAAACATTATTCAGTTACATCCAGTATTTACATTTATAAATGATATACTGGTACTACAGAACTAATGGAGTCCCTGGGTGGTATAAACATTTAATGAGCTTGGATATTAACTGAAAGATTGGTGATTCAAGTCAACCAGAGGCTTCTTGGAAGAAAGGCCTAGCAATCAACGTGTGAATAATCAGACAATGAAAGCCCTATGGAGCCCAGTTCTACGCTAACACACATGGGATCCCCAGGAGTCAAAATCAACTTGATAGTAACTGGTTTTTCTTAATGAAACTAATAAATCATATGCATTATAAAGCATACCCAAAAATAGAAATTTTAAATGCATATGATGTGCAAGAAATGTGTATAAGTGTGCTAATATTTCTCTCCTACTCTCCCTAGAGTGTCTCCCTCATTTTTGAAGCCTTCGATAAAAAGGGATCACCTGATCTCCCCTTCATGTGGGAAAACATGTTTTCCATTACTATTATTTTGAAAATGGCATTGATTACTCTTTTCAAGGATATTTGGCACACATGAAAATACAGACATATTTAAGAAATTAAATTTAAAATTACTTGCACAGTGGCTAAGGCATTTGACTGTTAACTAGAAGGTTGGTGGTTCAAACCCACCAGTCGCTCTATGGAAGGAAGATAGAGCAATCTACTTCCATAAAGATTTACCACCTTGGAAACCCAGTGGGGTCACTATGAGTCAATCACTTGATGGCAGTGGTTTATTTTTTTTGGGGGGTGGGGGTGGAGGTTGCTATGTGAAGTGGAAATTAGAAACTCTTTTCTTTTTATAACTGTCAACTTATATTTCTACCAGCAATGTAGGACATACCTAGCAGAAACTCAATTTTCACTGACTTACCCATCTCAAACCAAAAAAACAAAACTCACTGCCATGGAGTGGATTCCAACTCATAGAGGCCCCCTTTGGGTTTCTGAAGCTATAAATCTTTACAGAAGTAGATGGCCCAGTCTTCCTTCTGTGGAGTGGCTGGTGGGTATAGCTAATTTATCTGCATAAGCACGTTGCCTCTCTCCTTGTTTTGTAACTTTACATCAATAACTGGAGACCTTAGAAGAACACTAAAGTTTGAGTAAAACAACATTCTCCTCTTTAATGAGGATTTTAATGAATGAATGATTTTCTCAGCTATACGCTCTCTTGGGAGCTCTGGTGGTGTCGTGCCTAAGGCACTTGACTGCTAACCAGAAGGTTGACGGCTTAAACCCACCAGCCACTGCTTGGAAGGAAAGTTGGGCAATCTACTTCCATAGAGATACCACCTCGGAAACCCAAGGAGGGGTCACTATGAGTCAGATGCAATTCCACAGCAGTGCATTGTGTTGTTGTTATACACTGTCTACACTGTCTATTAGCAAGTCTGGTCCTTTCAATTTAAGTTAGTATATATTTTTTTTTTTTCTCTCAAAGAAAAGATCACTATCTTTGAAATCCATGTAGGTTTCCTTTAAATTTTACACCAATCGAAATGCTTAGTGTCCCATTTGTGTTATTCTTAATAAGAAGTAGATCCCTTAAGTCTAATCTCTTGACAACAATATATTGGTCATAAGAATGCTAATACTACTTTCTAGTACTTCTTCTAAACAAATTAATAATAAATGTATTCAAATATAAATATAATAGGATATATTCTTTTTCTTTTTTATCAAATTTATTTTTGAAGCAGTCAACTGAAATTCTGGAAATTAAACTTGTTGCTCTTCAGGAAACAAAGACTTTTAGTGACAAGGATTCACTGCAGTTAAAACAAGAGCCCACGGACCCTCCTTCTCCAAAATTTTATTTAGAATGAAAAGTGTCTGTGTTTTCTTCTTCCCAGAAGTGGGATGCATACAGATTTTTTCTCAATCTAATTCCCACAAAAGGTCAGGACCTACTACTTCTTCATCACCCTACGTTGGCTTCATCACCCAAGTGAGCTTGACTCATAGGCCTGAGTCACAAATGGCTCAGCTGGGCCTAACACCAAAAAGGCTTGTATTTCACCTCCAGATGGACAAGCACCCTAAGAGCCCAGGCAACTGTCAGTGCCAAGAACCAAAGCATTCACAGATAGGAAGTGATGAGTGTAGACAGAGACTCATTAGATTATTCAATGATTGTCAAGAGATTAGGCCCATTATCATCAGAGAACTTCAAAGCCCAAGTTAAAAAATTCAGATCAGGCTGAGGAGCCTGGCCACATTGGTCTCTCTTCCCTCTCTCCTGACCTGTGGCCAGAGAAGAAAGGAAGCCCAGAGGTAGAGTCCTACATAGTGTCAAGAAGCTGCTACGTTTGAGCTTATATGCTTAGGGTAGATCAGGCTGTAGTAACAAATAGACCCAAATAATGGCTCAGCACACTGGCAGTTTCTTGTTTCTCTAATAGTCCAGTAAAATTGGAAATAAGGTGAGATGTGGCTAGGGAGCAGGGGTCTGCTCCATTCAGTCATTCTGGGACCCAGGTTGACGGTGACACTGCCATCTTTAAAACATAGGGTAATAGGATGAGCATTTCTATCTCAGTCAGCCAGAAAGAGGTAAAGAGCATGGAGAAGTATGCATCCAGGGGTTTCTATGGACCAAAGATAGAAGTGATATACTCCACTTGTGTTCATGTTCTACCAGAGAGAAAGTAGTCATATGCCATCTAACTTTGCCCAACTACAAGGAAATGTGGGGTAGGGCCTACTACTGTGCCTAAATAAGGGGGGAAGACTCTGGTGGCCAGTCAGCCAGCAGTCTCCACCACAAAGACCTTTCCAGTCAGTTGGTGCCTGGGCTAGCTTCTGATAAAGTGGGAAAGGGACCTGAAGGCACAAACACAGCAAATCTGCAGCCAAGGAGAGGATGTGTTGGGGGGGGTGGGGATGACACCCTGCTGAGCTTCCTTCCAACAAGGAGCAAGAGAGATAGAGGAGTGGCCCCAGTGGGCTAATTTTGTGTATGGAGAGAATTGGTGCTCTCGAGGGAAATTTTCTATCCCTGGGAAGCTTGTCGTCAACTTTTCTGTAAGAACGGAGTAACAATTGACAAAAATGATTTCCAGGGGGGTTCTAGAGCATTCATTCACTCTGTGTGACTGCAGGGATAGGTAGTGGCAAGGCAATTCAGTTGGACAAATAAAGGAGAATGAAACAGTGGCATGCCTGTCTTCAAAAGAGTCCAAGCTTCTAACTCTCCGAAAGTGTAGGATGTCCTTGAAGTAAATTCTTGCTGACAGATCACAGAAGCAGGGCGGGGGAGGGCTCTGCTCGATACTATTTCAGAACAGGGACTTTGCTTAGGTGCACTCCTTTATTACAGACCCACCCCCTGTAAAGTTAAAGAGCTCATGTGGAACCAACTTGTGCAAATTCTCTCCCCCTCTGCCCTTGGCCCAAGGACATGCGCACAAAATGGGATTAATTGGGATTATGGGGGCTTTGGCTGCTTGGCTGCTACTCAAGGATGAATGCTTAATTTATGTCTCAGTGATCTTGACTCTTACCTGATTAAACTGGCTCACTCGGGCCATTGTTTGCCAAGGACTTTCCTTTCAAAAGAGTGGTTACAGGTGGTGCTTTTATGTGACAGACTTTTAGCTTTGATACGGTATGTGGTTTTAATGGATGAATGCAATGCCATCTTTCTCTCAGAAAAAACTAAAAGCACAAATAAATTCAATGGGTTCTCTTACCATCTTTCAGGGCTTTTCTTGTGATAACAAAGTGTCAACAGGTGGGATTGTTCAAGACTAGAAAAGATGTGGAATTCTCACTGGACAAGAGGATAAAAGTGCTTGTTTGGAAAATACTCACCAAGCAGCAATGTTAATATTCAGAAGTGTCTCACCTCCTCTGGGCAACCTACTCCTTTGAATCAATACATACTCCTTAGCAGACCTGAGGTCTTACACAGTGCCCTGGAGCTGGCTGAGATAGGGCTCACACTCCAATTTCCCTGTTCTGTTCCTGCCAGGGCCTGTAAGGATCCTCTCCTGTGTTAGACAAGAAGCTCAGGTTCCATAGTTTGTTCCATCCTGAGCAGAAAAAGCCAAGCCTCAGCATTATTTGAAGTGATGGGAATGACTCAGCTTCTATTCTATTGGGATTTAAATGAAGACTGAACTGGTTTGACGATTTTAACATATTTCACTGGTTAAACTGGTTTACAAACACACTAAGCAATATTTTGACGGACTTGATGTTTTCTTATTGACTTGACCCTTGAAGTTAGACAAAAGAGCCAAATTAATTTGTGCAAATCTTCCCTGCAGCCTAGACTCATGGTTTTTGTACAGGCCACATAAATATCTTCAGATACAAATATGCTCTTAGGCTGCATAGACAAAGTGAAGTTTTCTATGCAAAAAGAATGTGTTAGGAAAAACTGTAGTCTATGTCTTTTGTGTCTAGTTAAAAATAAGGGTTGTAGTTTTAACATATTAAACTAACATGACAGAGATCTGTACATTAGTCATCTGATACTAAATTAATGTAATTAACTAATTTAATTCTAGAAACTTGTTTTTCAATATCATACATCTAGTACAAATTACTACTCATTCTATGCTTGCATAATGCTATGTGGCAGATGCTTGGAAAATGTTAAAAATGTATCAATATTATTTTTCTAGCTTAATATAAAGAAAGCAGCTACATAACATAATTCATTAACCTGAAGAGTCTAGCATATTATATTTTGGAAAAAATACAGTGATAAGTGTTTGAGTTCAAACTCCGCTTTTGATGAGGATTCCATAAGTTTAAAGAACTTTATGAAAAATGTAATTACAAATATATTATGATGTTAATTAAAAATTACTTTAAATTTTATAACATATTATCTCCCTAAAATACTCTGATGATAAAATTTAGGATTTAATCAAGTGGGGAGTGGATGACAGTAAAATTGATTGAGCAACGCAATCTGAATATGAGACAGTGAGAGCAATCCTAGGGAAATAGATAAATGAGACCATATGAGTTTAGAAAGAAAATTAGTCAACTCCATCAAACAAAAGTTAGAGAGATAGTAAAGATGTTGCTAGGAATAAGAATTAGCAAAAGAGAGGGATGCCATCTGTCTTGAAGTTTGATGAAGCCCCTCAGAGAAAATGCACCACGAAAAAGAAAGGTTGTTCTGAGCAATATATGAAAACACTCCAAGAACTGGCCTTCTTCAGGGGACATCAGAGAGGACCCTCCCCTTTGAGGGACAGATAGTACACATGTGTGGAAACCTGTGTGTCATTGCAACCTGTGACCTCAGCTGCACATGTAAACTCTTTGCAGATACTGGTAATCCTTTTCTCAGGAAAGTCTTTTAACTTCCTTTTTTTTTTTTAATTGTGAAAACTTTGAGGACTATGTCCTTTTTGCATTTTATGCAAAGTCTAGCTACTAAATTTATATCAACTGTCATAGGATCTTACTAATTTATATTAATTGAGAAGAAGGCCAGAATGAATTAGCAAAACGAATAAAGCTACAATATAGCATTTTTTTTTTTGCCACAAAAGTGATATTGTACAGAATCCACTTCCATGAATAGATAAGATTCCTTGTAATTAGCACACTGTCTGTATGAAATTGAACGATTCAAGTGTTCTCACAAATGCATGAAATGCTTTTCTTGTAGGGGTTTTTTTCCTTAATATAGCAGGTTTACTGAGATATATTTCACATGCCATGTAATCCATCCATTTAAAATATACAATTCTATGGTTTTTAGTATATTCACAGAGTTGTGTGACCATCACTACAATCCATTCTAGAACATTTTCTTCACTTCAATAAGGAAACCCTGTATCTATTAGCAGTCACTCCTCACCTCACCCTCAGCCCTGTTGTTGTTGTTGTTATGTGCCGTCGAGTCGGCCCCGACTCATAGCGACCCCTCCTTGGATTTCCGAGGCAGTATCACCCTCAGCCCTAGGCAACCACCAATTTACCTTCTGTTTCTATAGCTTAGCCTGCTCTGGACATTTCACATAAATGGAATCATGCAATATGTGAGCTTTTATGATTGGATGCTTTTACTTAACATGATATTTTCATGGTTCATCCATGTTGTGGCATGAACCAATGCTTCATTTCTTTTTATGGCCTAACAATATTTCACTGTGTGACTATACCACATTTCATTTCTCCATTCATCTATTGATGGACATTTGGGCTGTTTCCACCTTTTGACTATTATAAATCATGCTGTTCTGAGCATTCATATACAAGTTTTTGTATGGACATATATTTTCATTTCTCTTGGGTAATACTTCAGAGTAGAATTTCTGGATTACATGGTAACTTCATATTACAACATTTTGAGGAAAGCTGGACTATTTGCCACAGTGGCTCCATCATTTCCCATTCCCAGCAACCATGTCAGAGGATTCCAATTCTCCACACCCTTGTCAACACTTGATATTTTCATTTTTATTTTAGCTATCCTAATGGATATGAAAGCAGCCTGGCTGTACAATAGTTAAGCCCTCAGGTGCTAATCAAAATGTTGGTGGTTCAAATCCAGGTAGCTGTTCTGTGGGAGAATGACCTGGCAGTCTGCTTCTGTAAAGATTACAGCCAAGAAAACCCTATAGGGCAGTTCTACTTTGTCCCATAGGATCACTGTGAGTCAGGATCAACTTGACAGCACCCAACAACAACAACAGTAGATATGAGGTAATATCTCATTGTGGTTTTGATTTGCATTTTTCTGATGGCTATCCTTGTAGGATACTTGAGATGTTTCAACAAACAGATGCCGTACTGGAGACACTCAGTGCTGGAGGCACTCACTCGTCTATGCAAAAAAATTTGGAAGACAGCTAGCTGGCCAACTGACTGGAAGGGATCCATATTTGTACCCTTTCTAAAGAAAGGAGATTCCGCAAAATTGGGAAATTATCAAATAATATCATTAATATCACACACAAGTAAAATCTTACTGAAGATAATTCAAAAACAATTGCAGCAATATATAGACAGAGAACTTCCAGAAATGCAAGCTGGATTCAGAAGGGGACATGGAACAAGAGATATCATTGCTGATGTCAGATAGATCTTGGCTCAAAGCAAAGAACACCAGAAAGATATTTACTTGTGTTTTATTGACTATGCTGAAGCATTCGATTGTGTGAATCATAACAACTTATGGATAACATTGAGAAGAAAGGGAATTCCAGGAACACTTAATTGTGTTCATGAGGGACTAGTATATAGACCAGGAGGCTGTCGTTCCAACAGAACAAGGGGATACTACAAGGTTTAAAATCAGGAAAGGAGTGTGTCAGGATTGTATCCTTTCACCATACTTATTCAATCTGTATGCTGAACAAATAATCCAAGAAGCTGGACTATAGGAAGAAGAGCATGGCATCAGGATTGGAGGAAGAATCATTAACAACCTGTGATATGCTGATGACACAACTTTGCTTGCTGAAAGTGAGGATGACTTGAAGCACTTACTGATGAAGATTAAAGAGTACAGTCTGCAGTATGGGTTACATCTCAACATAAAAAAAAAAATGAAAATCCTCACAACTGGACCAATAAGCAGTATCATGATAAATGGAGAAAAAATTGAAGTTGTCAAAGAGTTCCTATTACTTGATTCCATAATCAACATCAGTGGAAGCAGCAGTCAAGACATCAGACAGCATATTGCACTGGGCAAATCTGCTGCAAAAGACCTCTTTCAAGTGCTGAAGAGCAAAGATGTCTCTTTGAAGACAGGTGCACCTAACCCAAGCCATGGTATTTTCAATTGCCTCTTATGCATATGAGAGCTGGACAATAAATAAGGAAAACAGAAGAAGAGTTGATGCTCTTGAATTATGTTGGTGAAGAGTACTGAAAGTACCATGGACTGCCAAAAGAACAAACAAATCTGTCCTGGAAGAAGTGCACCTGGAATCATCCTTGGAAGTGAGAATAGCCAGACTTTGTCTCACCCATTTTGGTCATGTTGTCAGAAGGGACCATTCCCTGGAGAAGGATGTCATGCTTGGCAAAGTGGAGGGTTAACAAAAAAGAGGAAGGCCCTCAATGAGATGGATTGACACAGTGGCTGCAACAATGGGCTCATGTATAGCAAGGATCATGAGATCAGCACAGCACTGGGCAGTGTCTCATTCTGTGTACATAAGGTCACAGAGCCGACTCTAGCACCTAACAACAACAACATCCTTATAGGGTTTATTTGTTTTGGTTTGGTGTTTTGTTGTTGTTGCTGTTGTCATTGTTTTTCCCTTTGAAATCCTTTCTAAAGAGATGGCACAAAGAAAAATTTCAGGTTAGATCAAGTGATTTTGTAGGATATTTGGTCCAAATTGGCTGGGTTTCATTGGAGTAAAATCCTGGCAGGGTTTTAGGAAATGGGGTTGTGATGATTTAAGAACTTTAAACTTTCTTTGAAAGTAAAAATGAAACCCTTAGAACTGGTACAGTGGAACTTTCCAATATCGAGGTTTAATTGCCACAAACTGCATTATCATTGCCTTCCTGCTAAGAGTCGTTTCCTGGTTTAAAAAAACAATGTATAGGATAGTTGTATTAATTTTATTTCCAGTGACAGAAACCCATCTTGAACTAATGTAAAAAGAATGTTTATCAGTTTATGAAATATGTAAGTATGGGAGTCCTACAAACCAAACTTCAGGAAAGACAAAGATGAAGCTGGATCAGGGAACAATCCAGCTGAACACCACTTGGACTCTTTCCCCAACCTGGTCTCACCTTCTTTACATAGGGGTTCATGTTCTTTCACTACACTGGCTTCCTTTCCAGGGCTGCACACAATCTGCAAGTCTGACGTCTGATGTCCTCAGCCAGAGTCCCTGCTTAAAATAATAGGAAGGGCTCCAATTGACCTGACTACCCACTGCCATCAAGTTAATTCTGATTCATAGCGACCAGTCAGACACAATATATTACCAATCCCTAAAAATATGGATCATGTCTGTTGTATAGTTTTAGTACCTAACTTAGTGCCTAGCACCATTAGGTGTTCAATAGATATTTACTAAGTGAAATAATGAAGGTGCCTACCACAGGCCCAAACTCCTGTGGCCAGGGCAGATGGTGAAGTGCTGGGCCATATAAGAATATATTTAGGTCCTCAAGAACCACATTAGGAGGGGTGTATCATTTCCAGAAGAAGAAGTATCTACTAGGGAGATAGATATCAGGCAAGAAGATTTTGAGAATATGTTTACAAATCTAGTCTTACCTATCACAAAATACCAACCTCTTTGGTCATGCAATTGGTTTTATAATTTCAATTTTCTCCACATGTCACCACTTATTTTCCACGTATTCCTCAACTACAGCACAAACCCACCATGGAGGCAGTGTTGGTTCTTACCCAAATAAGCCTGTACTCTGGAAACAAATTAACACTATGACCTTAGGCAACTTACTTATTTGGTTCTCAGTTTCCATCTAACCATTAAACCAGTTACCACAGAATCAATTTTGACTCATGGCGACTCCATGTGTGTCAGGGTAGAACTGTGCTCCATAGGGTTTTCAATGGGTGGTTTTTTAGAAATAGATAATCCAGCCTTTCTTCCAAGGCACATCTGAGTGGACTCTAACCTCCAACCATTCAGTTAGCAGCCAAGAACATTAACTGCACCACTCAGGGATTTCTATCTAACCACTGTTGTTGTTGTTATGTGCCCTCGAGTCGGACCCGACTCATGGCGACCCCTCTTTGGGTTTCTGAGGCAGTATCACTATGGAAGTAGATTTCCCAACCTTCCTTCTGAGGAGTGGCTGGTGGGTTTGAACCACCAGCCTTCTGGTTAGCAGTCAAGTGCCTTAGGCACTACACTACCAGAGCTCCTCACCAAGAGTGGTACAAATATTACTACTTTCTAGCCTTATTGTAAGGACAAAATTGACTAATATATTAAAGTGTTTAGAATAGTGCCTGGCCCAGTAAGTCCTCAACAAATATTACAGTATGTGTCATAATTTTGATATTTGAGAAGTATTTTGAGAATGGCCAGGTAAATATGTTGATTCCAGTCTTTGGAAGGAAAACCCAAAAAACAAAACTCACTGCATGGAGTCGACTGGACTCTTAGCAACCTCTCCTTGGGTTTCCGAGGCAGTATCTCTACAGAAGTAGATTGCCCAATCTTCCCTCTGAGGAGTGGCTGGTGGGTTTGAACTGCCAGCCTTCTGGTTAGCAGTCAAATGCCTTAGGCACTACACCACCAGAACTCCTTTTGGAAGGACAGCAGTCCAAAAAAATAAGATTTTATTTTCCTTATGGTAGCACTTAGACATTAATTTTGCAAGCTAAACAAAATGGACCTGGAACATGAACCTAATATACCTGGAAATAAAGACATTAGTCAAAATAGCAGGAACAGCATAAACCATAGATATTATCTTTAGTTTAATTTTTTTAAATGATTACAACAAAACTGCTTCTTTTCATTATATTTTTATTATGTGATTATGCTGGTTTCATAACTATACTGATTTTAATGTCTTTTGAATATTTACAAAATATATAACAATCTTTAACATGAGCTGTGACTTCTCATTTTTACCTTAACTCAGCATAAAGGAAAAAGCATTCTTATTTTTTGCCAATGTCTGACAGGGCATGTGGCCCTAGACAAGCAGAGAACTTTCTAGCTGGTGATACAACACAAAAATCTAATGAGTTGATAGAAATAGATTAAATCTTCAGATTGTGAGGTTCTATTGACTTTTCCTTCAGCTTTGCCCTTTATCCTTATCTATAGATTGTAAGAAGGCTTCAAAAGACAGACTATTCATTAGTGGTTCCATAGAAGACAATTAAGTTCAGTTGTTATTTCATTCTGTGCCACTATTGTCTAGCTTATATTATGCAGTGTGACGAGTGCTCTATTGAGCAAATGAAAGACAAGGTTTTAGCACAAGAAAAGCTTACTTACAAAGAGAGGGTTTTGAAATGGCAAAAAAAAAAAAAAAAAAGTGCCTATGCCAGGTGTAGTTGAGCAACCGCAAGAGAAAGCTGCTATAACAAGCAGAGGCGCACCTGGGAGAGAGCTGGGAGGGGTGCCAGGAGTGGGCAGAGGGAGCACACTCTTCCAAAGTGGCTCCTTGTCAACAATTTAAAAGATATTATGTTGAATAATGGTTTTTAAGACTATGATGAATGTTAGAAAAGACAATACGAGGATAGGCTGTTAAATTTCCAGACAAGGAAGTCAAGGGGTAGCTTCTGTATTTATATTCTAGATGCTCCACCAGAGAATGGTTTCAGCTATTTCCTCCAAGCTCCCCACCCCCCAAAAATTAGAAGAGTCAGACTTTTTAACGATGGACTTGAATGGGGCTCCCAAACATGGTACTTCTTTTTTGGTTTACTGATAAGTATGGGAAGAGTGGGTGGAAAGAAGACTGGGCAATCAGCTTCCAAAAAGATTGACCACCTTGGAAACCCAACGGGGATCACTATGAGTTGGAATCAACTTGTTGGCAGTGGGTTTAGTTTTGTTCTGTTTATGGAAAGGGTGAGAAAATGTGTGTAAGGGAATAAGCTTATTAATTGGTGATAGCTTCTTTTTCTTCTTCTTTTTTAATGTCCTTTTTGAAACAATGACCCAAGGAATACAATCACACCAAAAAAAAATCATCTCATGTGCAGAAATTAACTGAAGGTTTAGGTGGGAGGTTGAAAAGTCATTGTTTGCTGGTTATTTCATAAAATAAGCAAGTGCTTCAATGACTGTGATGTTTACTTTCAGAAAGCAGACACTCCTTTGTCTTATGTCTTACATTTCAAGAAAAGCTTTAACATCTATAGAGGAGGCAGCAGCCTTAAGTAGCATGAAGTCAGCCTGTGGCATTCCTTACCTCTATGGGTCAAAGAGCCTAACATTGTAGATAAATTTAAAAGGGTGGCAGATAATTCTGTGGCAAGTATTAACGTTTGCTGTCATGCATGTTAAAAGACTGGTAATCAAATCTCATGCCTCTAAGAGTGAGTGACTCCTTCCAGGGATGCTCCTTCTTTCTGCTCTCTCTTTTCCTATGCTCATGTCTTCACCACAGGAAATATGATGGATTTGCTGGGAAGAGAGAAAGCTCTAGTCATGGTGGTAGCTCATTAAAATGATCTGGGTTAAAAAATAAATCTTCACAATCCAATATGGCCCAGGACATGGGTGGGGAGTTGGGAGGTACAAAGAGGGAAGTCAAGTTTCTCAGCCTTGGGATAGAGTTTGCTGCCCTAGAATTTCTCTGGATGAACAAGACTTTTAAAATCTGTAGGAAAGACAAGGCTGACAACTAGTCTCCTGAGTCTAGGTTTCCTAGTTGTTGAAGATTTTGTTTTACTTTCATCCACAATCAATGCCCATGGAAGCAGCAGTCAAGAAATCAAATATTGAATTACATTGAGCAAATCTGCTCCACAAGACCTCTTGAAAGTGTTAAAAGCAAAGATGTCACCTTGAGGACTAAAGTATACCTGCCCCATACCATGGTATTTTCAATAGCCTCATAGGCATATTGAAAGCTGGACAATGAATAAGGAAGACTGAAGAAGAATTGATGCCTTTGAACTCTGGTATTGGCAAAGAATATTGACTAGTCCATGGCCTGCCAAAAGAATGAACAAATCTGTCATGGAAGTACAGCCAGAGTGTTCCTGAGAGGTGACAGCTCCTTAGAGGAAGAGACTTTTTCTCACGTAATTTGGACATGTTATCAGGAGACACCGGTCCCTGGAGAAGGACATCATGCTTGATAAAGTAGAGGGTCAATAAAAAAGAAGACCCTAAATAAAATGGATTGACACAGTGGCTGCAATGGTAGGCTCAAACAAAGCAATGATTGTAAGAGTAGTAAGGACTGGGCAGTTTCATTATGTTCATTACATTGTACCACAACACTTAAGAATACCAATAATATTCCTGTCAGTATAATCCTGCTTGGAAATGGGTTTTCGTTGTTATGTTAGTGTAGGGTATGTCTTAAATCAATCTCTTTTGAGATAAAAAAGAGATTAAACAAGCAAGTGAAAGAGACAGAGATGGGAAAAATATATGCCAAGGCACATGAAAATCACCCAGGAGAAGAATCTAAAAGAGACAAGGACCTTCCTCTGGAGCAGACAGAGAGAGAGAAGTCTTCCCCTAGAGCCAGCACCCTGAATTAGACTCTAGCCTTCTGAACTGTGAGAGAACAAATTTCTGTTTGTTAAAGCCACCCACTGGTGGTTTTTCTGTCATAGCAGAACTAGATAACAAAGACATCCCACATAAGCTCCTCTCTCTCAAAGGAGCTGTTCAAGGACTCTATTTCATCTTCTCATCTCCCAATCAGCTTGGTTGGCTCCCATGCTACTCTGTCCTCCACCCTCCACTGGACCTGCTCTTGTTGGTGTTACAAATGGTCTCCAGTTGGTCCCAGTTGGTGAGCACTTTTCAGGCTTCACTCTACTTAATTTCTCAGAGTGTGACAGGCCACTCCCAAACACTTAATTTTTCTTTGTTCCTGTGACTCCTCATTCTCCTGCTTTACCCCCAACCCCTTCTCAGGTACCTTTGCTCTCTTCACGTGTTCAGAGGTCTGGACTTCTCCCTGGGTACTTTTCTCAGCTCCTTCTACACTCTCACCAGCCCACTGCTTTAATATCACCTGTGTGCAAAGGACTTCCAAATGAGTACCTAATCTACAAACTCCTATATCCAATGACTTCTTCCTCTTCTTGGACATCTCAAGGCAACTCAGTGCAAAATGTCCAAACCAGAACTCTTCCATCCCAGCTGATCGATCACCCACTTGCCTTCCAAATTTTGGCAAATCCCAGAAATGTGAAAGTCACTGTTATTATCTTTCTCTCCCTCTCTATATCAAATTCATCACCAAGGCCTGTCAATTCTGTCCCTGAAATATTTCACCATTTCATCCATATTTCTTCATTTCACTGCCACTGCCCAAGTCCCAGCCACTGTCATCTCTTATTTGGACCACTGCAATAGCCTCCCAGCTGGACTCTTCACTTCTACTTTTACCCACTTTAGGTTGAACTCATTCTTTATATAGCAGCTAGATCTGTTAAAACAAAATTCCAATCATATAATCTCTTTGCTTAAAATTTTCTAATTACAACTTGCTATGGCCTGTACGAATTAGATCCCCTCCCCTTACCTCTACCCCAATATTTTCTCACCCCTCTCTTGCTCACTATGTGAGGCTCCCTGACCTCCTTTCAATTCCCTCTTGAGGCCTCCCCAATACTGATCCTTCTGCCTGAAGTGCTTTTTCTCACACTATTTGCCTGAGTAATTTCTACTCATTTTTCTCAGGTCTCAGTGCAAATATCACTTCTTCATGGAGGTTTTCTTTAACCATCTAATCTTATTTGGGTCCCTCAATTAGGCTGTCCCTTAGTACCTCCTACTTCCTAGAATTTATTACAACTTATAATTACAAATACTTTGTGTATTTATTTGTTTCAGTCTTGTTTCCCCTTCAATTGCATGAGATGAGGAATTATGCTTGTTTCCCCATTATAACCCAGTGCCTCAAACCATGCCTACCACCTACTAGGTGCTCAGTCTACATCTACTACAGGATGCACACTGCTCAGGCCAGAAATGACTACCAAGTACCACATGAAAGGGGAAAGATGTGGTCTCCAACAATACAAGCACTTAATCATCTCAGTATTTTAATAGTTATTATTTTCCTTTCGGAACCTAAAATGAATTATTGTTGTGCTGTTAGTGCTATTGAACCAATTTCAATTCATAGTAATCCCATATGACAGGATAGAGCTGCCCCACAGAGTTTTCTAGGCTGTAATCTTTATGGGAGCAAATCACCAGCCCTTTCCCCTGCAGAGCCACTGGGTAGATTCAAGCCATCAACCTTTCTGTTAGCAACTGAACACTCAACCATTGTGCCACCAGGCCTTCTTCAAATGAATCATTATGACCTCTATAATTGATAATCTTGGATGACAAAGTTCCTGAAAACCAAGTTCTTAATTGTAAAAGGTTATTTTTGGCTGGGCAGATTTGCAAGAACTTGAAGTGACTAGTGGATAAACATTCATTGAGCACCCAACACTGAGTCACTAAGGCAGATGCCATGGGAGCATAGGATTTGGCCCCAGTTCCTACAGCGTGATGAGCCCAGGCAGAAAGGAAAGATCGTATCTTTCACGAGATGTACAAAGGAATGCATGTTAGCCCTAAACCATGTGACACACATGTACTATACAAATATCTTCAATGCACAGGCATTGCCTCCCCATGAGGCAGTATGCTAGAGAGAGCTGGGTGGCAAGTCAGGGCTCCAGTCCCGTATCTGTGAGACTTTGAAAAAGTCACTCTATCTCATTAGCTATCTCATCTGTAAAATGGGAATAATAACACCTTCCCTTCTTAAGTCACAGAAAACTAAGGAGAATATCACTTATTAAGCATCTCCTCCATGTCAGGGCCTGTATTAGACATGTTAACAAAGAGATCTCATTACTGCCTGTCAACAATCCTGAGAAGCCATCTCTCTCATTTCACAATGGAGACTCTCATAAGTGAGGTAACGTGTCCAAGCTCGCAACTACTAATAAACAGAGCCATGATCATAACTCTAGTCTTACACCAAAGTTAATGTTCTTTCCACTCCTGTTCGATGCATAAGCCTTTATAATTGGAAAATGCTATACAAATTTGAGATATCATTACTATTTTATAAAAATGTAGGTCACCCTTAGATGAACAACTGGATTTTGTCCATTCATTCACAAATATTATTAAATGTCTTTCCATTTGGTGTAATGTGTCAGAGACTCTGGGTGTTATTAAGGGACCCAAAAACCCACTGCCATCAAGTCAATTCTGCTTCATAGCGAACCCTATAGTGTTTCCAGGGCTGTAAATCTTTACAGATGCAAACTGTCTTCTCTTTCTCTCATGGAGCGGCTGGTGGGTTCAAACCCAATGCCTTAACTACAGTGCCACAAGAGCTCCTTTTAAGGAACATCTGACAGGAAAAAAATAAAACTAGGGATGGTCTTTTTACCCTTTCTCAAAAGACTTTTGTCTCAAAAAAAAAAAAAAAAGGGTGCAGAAAGTAGAGTTCCCACATGTCTCCTCTCCCCTCTGCATAGTTTCCCCTGTTATTAATGTTTCACATTAGTGTGATATATTTTTATAAATGATGAACCAATATTAATACATCATTGTTAACTAAGGTCCATAGTTCACATTAGGGTTTACTCTGTGCTGTACAGTCCTATGTGTTTTGACAAATACATAATCTCATGTATCCACCACTACAGTGTCATGCAGGATAGTTTCATTGCCCTTGAAATGCCCTGTGCTTCACCTTTTCATCCTTCCTCCCCCTCCTC
>NW_006921694.1:2199280-2206591 GCF_000298275.1 Orycteropus afer afer | reverse complement strand
AAAAAAAAAAAAAAATCTCAGAAGACTTTTGAATTCCTTTGACTACTAAGATTTTCTCATAAACTCAAGCAGTGATTCTATACATTTTTAAAATTAAATTTGGTTTATACACCCCTTCTTTTTCCCCAGGAGCACATCTATTATACAGAGTGGGAAACACCTGTACATAAGACACATTTATGAGTAAACTGTGAGTTGCTGTCACAAGCAGTTAAAACCAAAATGCCTTTGTCAAAGTAAGTTAACAAAGTATATTTTGTGACATGGTGTCCTTCAGACATTCATCATGCTTATGTGGACTACTTCAAAACTCTAAGAACTGGCTGACTCTAGCCAGCTTCTCCATTGTGTACACAAATTAGTTCATTTCCACAGTGTCTTGCATGAGCCTCCCTGCTCTGTGTGCTCTAGCTGGAGACAACCCCAAGAGCTGCTCCCAAGCACATGGGCTCTGAGATCTAGCCAAGGTAATAGATTTGTTCTGGTGCAGAATCAAAGAGGTGTACTATCCCAGGTGTACTATCTGTACTTCCTTTACAGAGGAGGACATAGAGGGTCAATAGAGTCAAGAAGCATGCACAAGGTCACAGAACTTAGCAAGTGGCAGAGTTAATATTAAGGTGAAGGCCTACAACTCTCAGCTCTACCTGTGACCAAGAACAATGTTGTAGACATCACTGTCCAGAAAAAAAAAAAAAAAAAATTCATTGCCGTCGAGTTGATTTTGACTTATAGCAACCCCTCCTTGGGTTTCTGAGGTGGTATCTCTATGGAAGTAGACCACCCAATCTTTCTTCTAAGGAGTGGCTGGTGGGTTAGAACTGCCAGTCTTTACATCACTGTTTCTTGTTGTTGTTATTATATGCCATCAAGTCGGACCTCACTCATAGCAACTCCTCCTTGGGTTTCCAAGGCAGTATCACTACAGAAGTAGATTGCCTCATCTTCCTTCTGAGGAGTGGCTGGTGGGTTTGAATCGCCAGCCTTCTGCTTAGCAGTCAAGTGCCTTAGGCACTGTAGCTCACTAATATTTCTGGTTCTCTTCTTCCAAGCATGCAGGAGGATTACATTCCCCAGCTCCTTGAATTAGGCATGCTCATGTGACTTGAAATGTGAATGGATTTATGCTACTTGAAGACAGTAGAATTTAACAACCACTTTGTAATTTTCCATGCTTTCTCCCCTTGCTGTGGTGAATGCTGAAGCACTGTATTGAGATGTTGCTTGAATAAGATGGTAGAGCCTCTGTCAGCCTGAATCCTTGAATGACTAGGTAAGCAGAGCCTCCCAGCCAATTTGGTCTGGATACATGTTATGAGCAAAATGTAAACTTTTGTTGTGTTAAGTCTTTGAGACTTTGTCTCATAGTGTAAATAGCCCATTCTATGGCAATTGCTCACCATGATGAGACGGACCAACATGCAGGCCAAGGTTTCAGACCACGGCAAAGGATGCAGCTACAAGTTTTCTTTAAGAATAAACTATGACCTCTTCTCTGTTCCCTGAAGGCAGCTGGCAGAGTAGCCTTGGGGTCAGAGACACCCAGGTTCCAGTCATGACTTTCTGAGCTGGCTACGTGATAATGACCATACCACCAAATCCCTGAGCTTTGTTTTTTTCTCTGTAAACTAGGGATAACCACCACCACTCCTCTGTTAGTCATATTGTGATGGCTTGCATATTGGTATAATTCTAGAAGCTATGACACCAGTCTTTCAAATACAAGTAGGATTACTTATAGTGGACAAGTTTCAGTGGAGCTTCTAGACTGACAGACTAGAAGAAGGACATGGTCCACTTATGAAAAAATTGGCTGGTGAAACCTTTATGACCAGCAGTGAAACATTGTCTGATATAGTACCAGAAGATGAGCCCTTCAGGTTGTAAGTCACTCAAAATAAGACTGGAGAAGAGCTGCCTCCTCAGAATAGAGCTGACCTTAATGATATGAATGGAATAAAACTTTTAGAATCTCCATTTGCTGCTGTGGCATGACTCAAAATGATAAGAAATACTTGTAAACATCCATTAATAATTGGAACATAGAATGTCCAAAATATGAATCTAAGAAAATTGAAAGTTGTCAAAAATAAAATGGAACACATAAAGATCTAGATCCTAGGCATTAGTGAGCTGAAATAGACTGGTATTGGCCATTTAGAATGGACCATAATATTGTCTACTGTGCCAGGAATGACAAATTGAAGAGTAGTGGCATGACATTCATCATCAAAAAGAACACTTCAAGATCTATCCTGAAGTACAATGCTGTCAATGATAGGATAAGATCCATACCCCTACAAGGAAGACCAGTTAGTACTATTGTTAGTCATATTTACACACCAACCATTAATGCCAAAGATGAAGAAATTAAAGATTTTTTTACCAACTTCTGCAACCTGAAATTGATTGAACATATAGTCAAGATGCATTGATAATTTCTGGTGATTGGAATAGGAAAGTTGGAACCAAAGAAGCATCAGTAGTTGGAAAATATGTCCCTGTGGATAGAAATGACACCAGAGATCTCATGATAGAATTTTGTGAGAGTAACAACTTATTCATTGTAAATATGTTTTTCAACAACATAAACAATGAATATATATGTAGACCTTGCCAGATGGAATACACAGGAATCAAATTGACTACATCCATGGAAAGAGACAATGGAGAAGCTCAAAGCCAAGGGCCATCTGTGGAACAGACCGTCAATGGCTCATATACAACTAGCTCAACTTAAAGCTGAAAAAAATTAAAACAAGTTCACAAGAGCCAAAGTATAACCTTGAGTACATTCTACCTGAATTTAAAGACCAACTGTATGCTGATCAAATAATCCAAGAAGCTGGACCATATGAAGAAGAATGTGGCATCAGGTTTTGAGGAAGACTCATTAACAACCTGTGATATACAGATGACACAACCTTGCTTGCTGAAAGTGAAGATGACTTGAAGCACTTACTGATGAAGATCAAAGACTACAGTCAACATAAAGAAAGCAAAAATTCTTAAAACTGAACTGTTCTGGTTACCTAGTGCTGCTCTGATAAGAAATATACCACAAATGGGATAGCCTTAACAAGCAGGAGTTTATTCTTAGGATTTGGAGGCTTTAAGTCCAAGTTCAAAGTGCCTGGCTCTAGGGGCTAGGTGAAAGCCCCTCAACCTTGGGGTCCAGCTCTGCCTCCTGCTCCTGGCCCACTGGAGCTAGAGGTGTTTCTTCACTCAAACAGCTGCTGTCTGCTGAGGCTGGAAGCCCCAAGGTTGACAAGTAAAAAGGCACAGTCCCAATGTTACCAGACCACATGACAGGCTTAAGTCAATTGTAAGTTCCAAGGTCGGCAGAACTGGCAGGCTGCTGAACAATGAAACGGCTACATGCAGGGTCCAAGCATGCCATAGGCTAGAGACCATTCTCAAAGCTTCTCCTTATATACAGGAAGCAGACCACATATGCAAAGACCAGCTGCTTGTGGTAGATCCCACCATGGAGCTGATTGCCAGTCACCTCAAAGGGATTAACTACCACCAGCTGCCCAGCCACTCAACCAGGCCCAACCAAGTTGACACACAAACCAAACTACCACACTGGACCAATAAGCAGCATCATGATAAATGGAGAAAAGATTGAAGTAGTCAGGGATTTCATTTTACTTGAATCCACAATCCACACCCATGAAAGCAGCACTCAGGAGATCAAACAACATATTACATTGGGCAATCTGATGTAAAAGACCTCTTAAAAGTGTTATAGAACAAAAATGTCACTCTGAAGACTAAGGTGTGCCTGACCCAAGCCACGGTATTTCAATAGCCTCATAGGCATGTGAAAGCTGGACAGTGAATAAAGAAAACCAAAGAAAAATTGATGCATTTGAATTGTGGTGTTGCCAAAGAATATTGAAAATACCATGGACTGCCAGTCTTGGACGAGGTATAGTTAGAATGCTTCTTAGAGGCAAAAATGGTCAGACTTTGTCTCAGGTACTTTGGTCCTATTGTCAGAAGGGATCTGACCCTGGAGAATGATACCATGTTTGACAAAGGTGACAGCAAAAAAAGGGGAAGACCATCAATGAGATGAATTGATATAATGGTTGCAGTGATGGACTCAAGCATAGCAATGATTCTGAGGATGGTGCATGAGCGAGCAGTGTTTTATCCTGTTGTATATAGGGTCACTCTGAGTAGGAACTGAATTGATGGCACTTAAAAGCAACAACAGGGATAACAATTTTCAGTCTCAAGTTGCTATGAGCATCACAGGTAGATCATTGTAGAGCTCAGAAATGTTTGTTGGTTGATCCTACACATAGAATCCTGCCCAAGGGCAAAACAAACAAACAAAAGTGCTAAAACTCCCATACAGCCTCCTCTCAATCTTGGACCTTCTTTGAAGGAATTACATTGTGCAGAATTTTGCAGGGGCTAGGAGCCTGTATATTTGGAGTTCTTTGAAACCCAGAACCTCTAAATAGATGTAAGGGAATATTAGAGTTGAACCCTCTCCACTCAATTTCTCAATTACTGCTGGACACACACAACTCTTACAATAAAAATGAGATGATTGAAAACAAAAGGTCATTATTATTTTTTCATGATTAAGAGAATGGAAGTAACTTTTAAAAGGTGTTCCATTTGGACCAAAGAACTACCACTAGCTACCACTGCCAAGCACTCAAAAGGAAACAAAATTGGAGATCTTGGATGGAGTAGGAGAAAAATGTGAAACAAAACTCAAAATTATTAATAAAAAAAAAAAGATCAGATTTGCTGGTCTGATAAAGCCTGGTGAGACCCCTGGAACTATGGCCTCTAGAGAGGTAAATGGGAGGCACCGACAAAAAAGATGAACCCTTTTGCATGTACAGTACTGCATTGTCAGTGACGGCAAGCATTGATCTGTTGTTGTTGTTGTTGTTGTTGTTATCTGCCGTCGAGTCAGACCTGACTCATAGCGACCTCTCCTTGGGTTTCCGAGGCAGTATCACTATGGAAGTAGATTGCCCCATCTTCTTTCCAAGGAGTGGCTGGTGGGTTTGAACCGCCAGCCTTCTGGTTAGCAGTCAAGTGCCTTAGGCACTATGCTACCAGAGCATTGATCTATGGGTGGATAAATGGGTGGATAGGCTGAATGGTCAGGTATATCTAGGTAGGGGGGAGTGTACTCATGACCATGTATGGGGTTAGCAGATGATGTTTCTACATGCACATTTGTATGTGCTGTAAGAATGTCCAGGTGTATAGCAGAGTGGACAAGGAGCACAATTGTGGTGGCTTCTTGGCCACAGCCAGCTACCTGGAGGGAGCGAGTAGTTGGACCTGTGGGCTTGGGACCATGGTCCGAGGGGACATCAAGCTCAATTGACAAAACAAACTACACAAAAACATTGTTCTACAGCCTACTTTGGTGAGTAGCAACTGGGAACTTAAAAGCTTGCAAGCAGCCATCGAGATTCAATGATGGGTTTCTCCTCATCCAGAGCAAACAAGAATGAAGAAAACCAAAGACACATGGAAAAAAGTAGTCCAATGGACTGGTAGACCATGTGATCCTCAATCTATTTGACCATGAGACCAGAAGAATTAAATGACACCAGGCTACCACTGTCAACCACTCAGAGAGGGATTGGTGCAGTAGATCCTGGATAGGGTGAGAGAACAATGTGGAACAAAATTCAAAAAAAAAAAAAAAAGACAAGGTTTGCTGGTCTGATAGAGCCTGGTGAGACCCCTTAGACAATGACCCCCAGCTACCCTTCAGGTCTGGAAGTGAACTCACTCCTGTTCAATAGACAGCCATATGAGCTGAATATTTATAGCAGGTAGATATACTCCTCGGAGGAATCAATCATGGAAGAACAGAGGGCAATGTTTGCCTAAGAAGATAGCTTGGAGGGTAGGAGTGCATGGGAAGGAAGGATACAGGGAAGAGGTAACTATAGGGAGGAAGTGGGAAGAGAGCTGTTACACTACGGGAACTTGCAGTCAATGTCATGAGACAAAATGTGTATGAACTGCTGTATGGAAAACAAATTTGCTCTGTAAACTTTCATTCAAATCACAATAAAAATTAAGTAAATAAAAAGACTACAGCCTATAGTCACCCTTTGGACCTTGAATTGAACTCACTCCCTTGACTTAACTTTCAGCCAAAAAACAGACAAGCCAATGAGGTGAACAACTACACCAGGGAGGTGCACTCCTTAGAACAATTAACCATGGGAGACTAAAAGGGCAGCATTTCAGCAGGGAGAAAGCTCAGAAGGCGGGAACACACAGGAAAGGAGGACACCGGGAAAAGGTAACCACAGGGAGGGAGTGGAAAGAGAGCTGTTACATTGTGGGGATTGTAATCAATATAAAAAAAAAAATAAAATTGTATGAACTGCTGAATAGAAAAGAAATTTGCTCTGTAAACTTTCACCCAAATCACAATAAAAAGTCTAAAAAAAAAGGTGGGGGGAAAGTAAAGAGAGGTGCTTTATTTGAAGTCTCAGGCACATGTTTTGGAGATTTAAAAAAAAAAAAAACAAAAAACTCATTGCTGTTGAGTGGATTGCGACTCATAGCGACCCCTCCTTGGATTTCCAGGCAGTATCTCTGCAGAAGTGGATTGCCCAATCTTCCCTCTGAGGAGTGGCTGGTGGGTTTAAACTGCCAGCCTTCTGGTTAGCAGTCAAACACGGCTAATGATAAACTAAACTGTAATGTTCATTTCTCTGGCAAGAACTCCCCAATTCAGAAAGGAATCCATATCCAGCTTGTTGTTTATGGTGAATCTCTAAATATAGCAATGCTTATGGGAAACATTTTTGTCCTTCTAGGGGAACCTACTAATCCAGTTGAAAATGCAGAAATAAGTTTTCCTGCAGTCTGGCTGAGTGCTCACCTATGCCAGGCTGTAGAATGGGCATTTTCTTTCTTTTGATCAGGTTCTTGCTTATATAGATTCATGTCTTACTAACCATGTATACTGTATAATTAAAGCTAATGTATTGCCCCTGTGGGGCAATTCTCTGTCCTATAAATCGCTGTGAATCAGAATCGACTTGACTGTAAGGAGTTTGGTTTGGTTTTGGTTTTGGTTTTAACATGGGCTATTTAAACATTTTAATTAATTTAATGGCTTTGAAGTAGTAGAATCTGTAAGTCCAAAGAAATTTGAGCACCTGAATATAATTGAAATCCTAGTGTATGTGTGTGGGGGGTGGTGATTATTATGCTTTACAAAAAAGATAAGCAAGGTTTGTGGGAGATATCAGGATTCTGAGAATGACATTTCTAGCGTCCAGCTTAATTTTTTTTTTT
>NW_006921694.1:2189061-2197850 GCF_000298275.1 Orycteropus afer afer | reverse complement strand
GGTTACCCTATGATTTATAATTTTATCCTAAAGTTTAGAATAGTCCATTCTATCTTTCAACTTTCTTAATTTCCTCACCATTTAGAAGTTCTGTGACTACACAGTCTTTTCCCTCTTTTTGTTTGTAGTTGTCCTCACTTGCCAATTGATGTCTCTGGTTCCTTGTTTACAATCTTGTACGTCCAGCTTAACTTTAAGCAAAGGGAAGTCCCACAAATTTCAATGTCAATCTAATTCTATAAGTAAATAGATTTTATGAAAAAAAACTTTAATCATGACCAAAAAAAAAAAAATCACATAGTGTTTTCTAAGGAAAGAGCTTCTCAAATCATTGCCTGGCTCTCTACCACTTAAACCTTTCTTTCTTTCTACCTCCTTCCTTTTCTCTAACTCTATACATGAAATAGCATGCTGCTTTAGAGAAGTTTTCAAGAAAAACATTGTTTCCAGAACCTCCCATTTTAGTAAGGAAATATCTGCGTTGTTAGTTTGAGTGTTTGGTACCTAAGAGTCTTTGTTTCCTGCGTAGGTAAAGACATGACAAAATCAAGGTTTCAGAAATATCTTAGGAATAGGGCTGAAGTCTTTCCTCATGAATTCTTGAAGTCTTCCTTCTGGGTCTCCAATACAAGACGTTTCATTAGTTATACAGAAGGAAAACAAATGGTTACAGTTTTAAAATTCTTACTCAGAACCATTTAAATGGTTTCCTAATTTGAAAAATCAATGGCTTTTAAGTAGTTTAGGGCAATCAAGGAGGATGAGGCTGAAATCTGGCTAAGAAATTCTAAACCATATTTTTTTTGTTGTTGAGAATTTACACAGCAAAACATACAACAAATCAACAATTTCTACATGTGATATTAATTACATTCTTCAAATTTTACAGCCATTCTCACTCTCTGTAGTAGGTAAGGTTATGTGTCAACTTGGCTAGGCCTGGTTGAGTGGCTGGGCAGCTGGATGTAGTTATTCCCCACGATGAGACTGGCAATCAACTCCATGGTAGAATCTACTGTGAGCAGCTGAGTAGCTGCCTTAGTGAGGTAGTCTGCTCCTACTATATAAGGAGAAGATTTAGGAATGGTCTCTAGTTTTGGCACGCTTGAATCCTGCACACAGCCAACTCATTGTTCAGCAGCCTGCCATGCTCTGCCAACCTTGGGACTTTCAATGGACTTGAATTAATAACCTGCCATGTGGTTTGGTAATATCAGGACTGTGCCTTTTTACTTATTGACCTTGGGCTGGTCAGCCTCAGCAGTCAGCAGCTGTCTAAGTAAAGAAAGCCCCTAACTTCAGAAGGCCAGGAGCAAGAAGCAGTGCTGAAGCCCAAGGTCAAGGGCTTAGAGCCTGGCACTTTGAACTCAGACTTCTAGCCTCCAAAATGGTAAGAGAATAAATCTGTTTGTTCAAACCATCTCATTTGCAGTAATTTCTGTTAGAGCAGCACTACAGGTAACCAAAACACCCTCTTTTTCCTATTTGTTCCTCTCCTATTAACATCAACTCACTGCCCCCTAAGCTTCCTATCTAACATTTCAAGTTGCTGTTATTAATTTGATCCCATATGGAAAGTTCTTTAAAAGACCACACTGCTCACAGCAGACATGCTTTACTAGTTAAGCTAGATTGTTGTTTGGTTTTAAGAAGGCCTCAGTGGTTATTTTTGGTTTAAAATTTTAAGATTAAAGATTACTTCAGGGCAGTTTTGGGGGTTTGTCTAGCCCCAATGGCTCCAGAAAGTCTGGATTCCATGAGAATTGAAATTCTGTTTCTCATTTTACCACTTTTTGATCAGGATTTTTCTTTAATAGTTAATATTTAATCAAAATATTTAGTAATGTTAGCTTGGGACTATCTAGTTCTTCTGGAAAAAAAAAAATCTTGAATATTTGAAACCTATTTTGGGCTTGATTCTTGCTGGCATTTTCCTAGCCCATCACATAGCAATGTCACTAGACAGAACTTCTTTGCTGGTCTGTTTTGCTAAAGAGACGTACACCTACCCACACTGGAGAGGTCCCAAGAAGACAAGATGTGGGAATGCTGAGAGATGAGGTCAAATGCTCATGAATGCAGCAGAAGCAGTGTGCTGGTCCCGCTCCCAGGCAGAGAATAAAACATAGATCAGAGGCATCATTGCCTCTGAGCAGCTCCAAGGGAAGCTGCTGTGAGACACTGTGCAAACCTGTGGTGTGTGGCTGTCACCATGTCAGCATGAATATTAGAATGCAGTCCTTGTAAATGAGAGCCCATTTGATGCATTCACAAGGGGACCTGATCCAAACGCCCAAGCTAACTCATTATTCGGCATAGTACAAACATACCGTCTATGAGTTTTAGCCTAATAAAATGAGGCTGCCTTATGTGCCTTTACAGAAACAGAACCAAGATTGGCCAAAATGTCATTCCCCCCTTAATTCCAGGTCAACTTGACTCGCTCAAACCTTTGTTTGAATGGTTTAGAAATATTTTCACTCTCAGATACTGTCCACTAAGTCCTTTTACAGAGCAGATTAGGTTGGACTTGGTTGATCAAGCAAATTGCTGATCCACCTTTAGCACTCAATTAGCCAGGGGTTATAGCTCCAAGAATACACAGACATATGGATCAGACATGGAGACTTAAACCTGAATTAGGAGCCCAAAAGGATTTAAAGTCAACCATATCTTTCCCAAAATGTCTCAGGAAGGGAATGTGGCCAGAAGGAGACTGTTGCTAGGGTGTCAGGTATTTGGCCAGATCCTTCTTGTGAGGTTATGACTCAGTTTTCTGGAGGAAGAGGAAACAGAGGCATATGGCACCTATTACCAGGGAAAATACCCAGAACCATGGCTAGTCGTCCAGCTCTGCAATCTGATGTGTAACAAGGATCTTCCCCAGAGCATCCTCCTCCCCCATAATAAAACAGTAGACCAACCCCCAGCATTTGTGTACAAAAGTGCTTTCATTGTCTCTCTTGATTGTGCAGGTAATAATAATACAGATTTCTGTGGATTGTACAGATCCACAGAGAGAAGAAGGGACTTGTGTCCCAGAGACCAAGGTGACAGTAAATTTCCTAGCTAGATCTTCTGACTTCAGAGCTAGTGCTCCCTTCCAGGTCAATTTGACCTGTTCAAGCCTTCATCAAGGAATGCCCTCATTAAACAATTCTGGCCCAGAAGGGAACTATGATAAAAGCATCTCTCCATATTCTACCATTTTTCTTTATTAACAGATATTTTTGCTGACTTTTCATCATGATTTTTGAATGAATTTCACCATGGTGATTTACATAAACTTCTTCTATATAATAAAAATGAGGGTAATGTTGATGATAGTTTCTCAGCACTTATTTTGGGGATAAACATATTGACTGCTGAACATCTTCCAAATCACGTGGCCATTGACTATAGCAGCTCCCTTATCAGTGAATGTACTTGGGTGCTAGCAAGGGGAATGCATTGCCCAAGGTGAGGATGTTTGTGATTAGAAGGTGACTAGCTGGTTAACTCACGTGACAAGAAGCCCACTTTAATATGTAATCTAATGCTACAGTAATTTGAAGTTTTTCTCTAGTTGAAATTATTCTTAATCATTTGTAATTATTCTTATTCATCCATCTACCACTGGACTTCAAAGCTGTATTTGGTATCCACCCTGGATTGGAGTGTATATTCCTTTTAAATAGCCTATTGCCGCCATTGAGTCAATTCATGACCCCTCCTTGGGTTTCTGAGGCAGTATCACTATGGAAGTAGATTGCCCAATCTTCCTTCTGAGGAGTGGCTGGTGGATTTGAACAGCCAGCCTTCTGGTTAGCAGTCAAATGCTTTAGGCACTACTCCACCAGAGCCCCTTTTGTGAGTTTTTAGTTTTATTATTGTCTAATTAATCCTACTTCCGTAGTGATACTGCCTCGGAAACTCAAGGAGGGGTCGCTATGAGTCGGGTTTGACTCGATGGCACATGACAACAACAATTAATTCTGACGGGAGCTCTGGTAGCATAGTGCCTAAGGCACTTGACTGCTAACCAGAAGGTTGGTGGTTCAAACCCACCAGCCACTCCTTGGAAGGAAGATGGGGCAATCTACTTCTGTAGTGATACTGCCCCGGAAACCCAAGGAGGGGTTGTTATGAGTCGGGTCCAACTCGACGGCACATAACAACAACAATCAATTCTGACTCATGGAGACCTCATGTGTTACAGAGTAGAACTCATCCATAGGGTGTTCAAGGCTGTGACCTTTTGGAAATAGATTGCCAGGCCTTTCTTCTGAGATGCCTCTGAGTGGGTTCAAACTGCCAAGCTTCTGGTGAGCAGCCAAACACATTAACCATTTGCACCATCCAAGGACTCTGTATACTTTTAGAAGAGATTAAGGTAGAAATTAGTGCAGCCCATGCTCACACTCCTATCCCCTGGGTCTCTTCCACCACAATCTCCCTGGCATTGCTCAAGAGAGCAGAGAGGGGAGGAGCCTCCAGGTGGGCCCCACCTTCAGTCTCACACCTAGATACAGCAACTCTTATACAAGCACCTCATGCTTACTGAGGCAGGCTAGGTAAGTCAGCATCATTGTTGCCTTCTAGAAATGTGTCAGTGCTGACCTGGAGGTGAGAAGACATGGAGCCATTTCTCTAGATTTCACTGTGCTTATTTCCTCATTGCCACCCTCGGCATCAAGCCCCTTCCCTCTGCAGTTTGTCATCATCTGTTACCATAAAAATCACATCTCAGTTTGGGCTGCAGGGCTCAGCTAATGCACAAGCACCATGTTAAATGTTATGATGTGCAACATCATTTATTTCTTCAACAATTCACTCCAGAGCTAGCACTGTGGCTTTGTGAAATTCTTTTTTCTGCCTCCTTCCCCCTTGCTCTTTTCTCCTCACAAATCCCTTTCTCTTGCTCTCTTTCTCCTATTGACCACTTGTTAAATCTTTTTGTTTGTTTCCCCCCTTTCTCCTGGGACCCTCCGACAGGCAGGCTTGCCAGATTCATTTTCTGATCAAAGCTGTTTGATTTGGTCAATTTTGCCACATTGGAGACGTTCTCTATTACAGAGATAAATAGCTTTGGGCTAACTGTCAACGAAAACTTGTAAGCTAATAAATTATTCCAATTTCTTCCCGCGGATTTCTCTGGAGACAGCCCTAGGAAATACACTTTTTGATTAGTAAATTTCTCTGTGTGTGTGTCTGGACATTCAAATGTGTCGGCTTTGATTAGCACCATTGCTTTTCAAGTCGACGTTGGCTGAGGGGCTGTCAGTTGCAGGCAGCCCTGATGCATAATGCATCAACTGGGCCCGGAAACAGGAGCCTCTTCCAAGGCTAGAAAGGCGGGAAAATTGCCCTAACAACCCCGCTGGCTTACTCTGCACCAAAGGGAGCTCAACTTGAAAGTCTTGACAAGACTTGCTTCAGCTTCAGTGGAAGCCACCCACGCAGGGCTGAGAGGGTTTGAAGAGACTGCGACCGTGGGGCTGCCAAGAAGCAAAGCCATGGCTCCATCTGCTCGGGCCACCACCTCCTCCTCCCACAATCTCGCCCCTGCACCCTCACCCACGCCCTCCACTCCATCATCCTGGAGTCTCTGGGCAAAGGCCAGCCCCTTCTGTGCAGGCCCAGATTTCCTTTCGCCTCCCCTTGGATTCAGATTTGCCGTTTGTCTAGTTAAGGGCCCTTGGGTTGTTATAGAAACAATATTTTGGCTATAACAAATCAATCGGTGCGTGTGAACACAAACATACAGATCATTTATCAACTGCAAAATACCCTAAATTATGACCTTTCTAAAACCTATCAGAAGGGCGAGCAAATGCATAACGTAAATTAAAGTTTGAAGGGTCAGCGGTTTTTACTTTCACTATTCATCTTTCTTTCACCTTATAGGTTTAAGAACAAGAGGGCTGTGTAATTACATTTCAATGGGGTGCAGCGGTTCATTATTCCCGGCTATACCAATCTGCTGCAACATTTCCAATGCAGTCAGGTACATTTTAGCAGATATTAGTTGGTGTAAGACCATACTTGCTCTTTGGGACTGATAACATCTTTTAATGCATAACAGTGCTATCATCTCAATTTAGAAAAGGCTAAGAGGGTGAGGGATTTTTTTTCCCTCTCAGATCAATACAGTTGTTCATATTTTACACAGGTGGTAAAGCCTTTCTGGTAACTCTTCCCAGATATGACTTGCCCTTTGCCTCCTAGTTGCTACCTTTCTCTCCCTAAGTCCCTATCACCCCATGTGGTAGAAGAAAACGTTTTGTGCGAGCGCCCACTGCACTGATGGAAATGGTCAGTTTCCAACAGAAAACTTTCCTGCTGCCAATTATTGGCGGTGATGGTACCATAGGGCCGAGTGCTTCTTGTTGTTGTTATTTGCCGTCGAGTTGGCCCCGACTCATAGGACCCCTCCTTGGGTTTCCGAGGCAGTATCACTACGGAAGTAGGATTGCCCGGCCTTCCTTCCGAGGAGTGGCTGGTGGGTTTGAACTGCCAGCCTTCTGGTTAGTGGTCAAGTGCCTTAGCCACTATGCTACCAGAGCTCCCAGGGCCGAGTGCACAGAGCTCCAAAGTTTCAGCTCAGTCACGGAGGATCTGGTGATAGCAGTCACTGCGTTTTTCCTACCTGTGTAACCAGTAAGTATATTCAGAAACCATTGTATACTAGGCTCCAGAATGCATAGGCAGAGTAGACTCAGCAGAATAAGGTTAAAGGATTTATTCCATCTTGAAGAGATCCTGTAGGGTAGAAATCAACCTTCAAGGTCTGCAAGCCATAAAAGAAAAAGCCCAGAGCAATGGGTAAAGTACAAAAAAAAAAAAAAAAAAAAATGGTTACCTTCAGTTGACTCCAACTCATGGTTATCCCACACGTATCAGAGTGGAACCGTGTGTTCCACAGGGTTTCCAATGGCTGATTTCTTAGAAGTAGATGTCCAGGTCTTTCTTCTGAACCTCAAGCCTTTTGGTTAGCAGCTGAGCACTTTAACTCCTTGCACCACCCAAGGTAAAGTATGTTGTTGTTGTTGTTGTTGTTATTTGCCATCGAGTTGGCCCCGACTCATAGCGACCCCTCCTTGGGTTTCCGAGGCAGTATCACTACGGAAGTAGGATTGCCCAACCTTACCAAAAAACCAAAGCCACTGCCATGAAGTCGAGTCCAACTCATAGCAACCCTATATGATGGAGTCGAACTGCCCCTTAGGGTTGCCAAGGCTGTAAATCTTTACCAAAGCAGACTGCCTCATCTTTCTCCTGCAGAGTGGCTGGTGTGCTCAACAGCCAACCTTTTCTTTAGTAGCAGAATACCTTAGCCACTGGTCCACTGGAATTCCTTTGGTAAAATATAGTTTTAAATTGATGTGTGTGTGTGTGTGTGTGTATGCATATATGTAAGAATGAAAGTATGTACACGTGTGTCTATGTGTACATAATTATGTATGCAAATCCATGGGTAAAGGGCTGCAAATTTTCACATCAAACAGCAAAGTAGTTATCCTTGTGGAAAAGAATGAAGGAGTCCTATCACTTACAGTAAGGAGCTCTGGTGGCACAGAGCATAAGGCATTTAACTGCTAATCAGCAGGTTGGTGGTTCAAACCCAACAGCCATTCTGTGGGAGGAAGATGAGGCAGTCTACTTCCATAAAGATTTACAGCCTTGGAAGTCCAATGGGGGTCGCTATGAGTCAGAATCAACTCAATGGCAGTAGGGATTTTTATTTTTATTATTATTACTATTTACATACTGATTAAATCTTTTACCCACAAGAATGTATTCATATTATATTTATATAATAACAAAAGAATGAATGAATGGACATCTTTCTTAAAAAAACAAAAACCTTACTATTGCCCTAGACTTGAATAAGATTTTGGACCTAAAAAATTGCAGACCATATGTAGCGTTGCTATTGTGGACACAGTCAAGACTTATTTTTATTTCATCTGGAAGGGCCCTGCCTCTGTTAGAGGCTTTATGTAGCCAGTCCCTGATAATGCTGCCTTAGAGTGAAATGTTACTTCTTAGTGAATTTATAATTTGGGCTTCCTGAATTCCTATAAGGCAGATCAGTAATGTTATCTGTGTTTCACTGCAAGAAATGGGGCTGAGTGAGAAGTCAGATGACTCTGTTGAGAGCACACCTTCAGTCAGTGGGTAACAGAGCTCAAGTTAATCAAGGGCGCAGACCACTAGATCACCTTGCCTCTAGCCCACTGAGCAGGGGTGACAGGCAGGCAAGGGGGTATCCAGATGGCCATTTTGTAAATAACTGGTGTTGGCCTGACTTTGGCTAAGTTCTCTCAACCCTACATAACTGTGCAGGTAGACAGAGGTAAGAGAACCCTGTTGGAATGTTACCATGAATTTTATTTTTAGAAATAACTCAGCCCTGCACCTGACTGTTGAGAAATTCTGTTTTCCAGAGTAATATCTGTGCTTGGCATGACCCCAGGTGGGCCCTGGGCTTGCTCCTAGGTCATTCTTTCACTGTTTAAGGAAGATTGTGAAGCAGGTAGAAAACGAGGTGTTTGGGCACAGAACGTCTGTTTTTACCACTTATTTCTAAGTGTTCTCTTCACACAGCTTATAGAGTTAATTGATGCCCAATTCCTTAGTAGTTTTCCTCTTTTGGACAAACAAGTAAAATTCCTTATTTCCCAGGTGGATTCCCTGGATGTTTGTAAATGCAACGTCTTCGGATACCCCTGTATCAGAATTACCTGAGGAAAAAGGGACATAAGTTTTTTAGATGAAGGTTTTTAGGCCTCTGATTCTTTTTTTTT
>NW_006921694.1:2177114-2184614 GCF_000298275.1 Orycteropus afer afer | reverse complement strand
AACTCCAGCAGCCATCTCCTCTCAATGTCCCTCTCTCTAAATACATCTGCCTGGGTATATTCACCATCATGTGCTGTGGGCATGGGTTTTGTATGTCTAATATCACAAACCATTGGCCTTGGTGGCACGTTATTAGAAGAATAGACATGGGCAGAGGTAGGCCATGGGTATGGTGTATGGCGGGTAAAAGAGTAGAAATAAGGGACTAAAAGAAGTCTTAAAATTACAACACAACTCAGGCAATTTCTCATAGAACTATCTAAATTATCTATACAAACTGTGATGCAGAAATCCCTGTCTATATATTTAAACAGATTATTCATGCTAATATGGACAAAACTAATTTTTATAACTTCAATCAGAATTTGGAGGTTCTCCTCCAGAAGTTGGACCTCTTGTACTTAGTGACATTTGGGGGATCATTTTCTATGTATTCCCTTGTCTACCAGCTATAGATTGCTTCCTGATGCTGCAATGAGAATTTGCAGCATTACTTAACAAAGTGAATCAGAGGTCTGGAACATTATTTTACTGTTAAAAAAAAAAAAAGCTCTCTTGCTAAAATGCCCTTAAAAAGTGCATTTTATGTGTTTAACGTTTTTGTTTTCTTGTATGATCTTTGTGAAAGGCATTTAAAGCAAACCATAAACAAAGAAATATTGATATGGAAACCATTTAGTACTGTGTACAACCATTTTCATATAAGAAAAACATTTTTGAGTTTGTTTTTTAGACATCTATTCCCCCTACTGGTGGTATTTATTCTTATTTAGCTAAAAAAAAAAAAAAAAAAAAATCATGTTTTCAGATAATAGGCAGAAAAGATGGGGCCTGACTGAATTATTTGAATATCTCAATGATGTGATTGCTTTTGCGACAATTTCTTAAATTGCAGGCTTTCAAAGCCCCAAAGCTATGAAGATAGTGTGACTTTGAAAAGTTGTCAGAATGTATACTCCGTGAGCTCTGGAGTGCATTTGTGTCATCACCTCAGGGTCTGCAATTTGGAATGTCCTTACTGATGGTGGGTTCTTGTTGCTGTCAGGAGATTCTGACTTATAGTGACCCTATAGGATAGCTACGCCCCAGGATTTCTAAGGCTGTGATCTTTATGGAAGCAGAATGTCACATCTTTCTCCCATACTGCAGCTGTCAGGTTCAACCACTGGCCTTCTAGTTAGCAGCTGAGCACTTAACCGCTGTGCCACCAGGGTTCCTTCATAATGGGCTATGACCTCTTTGTTTACCTGGCTAGTGGAGGGTGAAGACTGAAGGAGCCCCAGACTTTTCTGTCCTTGAAAACTGCCCTGCCGGAATGTGGCCTTTTCACTAAGCATCCACAGTGGGAAATAGTGTTTTTTTAAAAGAGTCTGTTGGGAGGCAGTTATTATAATTGCTGCCTTCTGTCTCCACTGAGACATCCCCTCCATGTAGGAAACTTCCTGGTGTGTCCCCACTTCTTCTAACGCTGGGTCATTGCCCCTCCTAGGGGCTCCCATAGCCCCATAGCCACTGCTACATATTGTGTTATATTGTTCTGACTCTTTGGCCATCCCTGCAACTCAGCCGTACACTTCCTTAAGATAGGATTGGCCCATAGTGAGTGATCGACGCAGCAGTCATGCCAACGACACTTTGCCTTCCTTCTAGATGCCAGATGCCTAGTGTCCAGATGTTCTAGAGGGCAAGATCACCTCTTTCTAGAGTTCCACAGGGTTCCACTGTTGTCCGTGTGAATAGTGTCTCTGAGATGCATAGTATAGAGCCTGCATAGCCATCTGTAGTGGCTCTAAATGAAGGTCAGGCTCTGCTCCTAAGGGCTGAATGAATGGCGGGGAGGAAGACAGGGAGCTAATGGCTATCCAACATCTACCATGTGCCAAGCACTGTGCCAACTGACAGGTTCCACATACATTCTCTCACTTAATTCCCACACCTACCCATCTCTTGCTGGCAGAGCTGAGGGAAGCAGGAAGGGGAAGACACCTGCCTTTAAGGAGTTTGAGGACAGACCATTTGGTCAGTGCCACCTTCTCATCTGCCTTCCCCAGAGCTCACTGACCTTCTTACTGACCTTACTGTTAATTTACTATTCCAGAGCTCTGAAAAGTATTTGGGAATTATATAAACAATTCCAGTCAAAGTTTCATCATCATCATCATCATTAAAACTACAACTAAAACATCTGCAACAGAGTTTGTTGAACAAGGGAAAAACCCAGCAAGATCCTTCTTCTACCAATCCTCATGATGCCCTACTGCCCCTTATCAACACCATCACCATTGAAAAGTGAGGAAAAGGGAGCAGAATGGAAGAGAAAAGACTGAAAGACCACTTGAAACAGCCCATGCACTGGGTCCATGGCTACTGTTTGTCCCACAGTGGGAAGATAGCACATGTTCCTACTAAGACTATCAAGAAAAGACAGGCTAAAAAACTGCAGATGGTGAAAGGGAAAGGAAAGTGAAAATTCCCAAAGAGGTTTGTGCATGCTTGGATGGGAGAGAAGTGTCCATAGAAGAACCCAGAGGATAATATCCACCCCAGGCCCAGACTATGACAAAGTATTTATACCTTCCCTAGCAGCCAGATTGCTGGGGTTTGCTTTTTTCATTTTGATGGGGAATGTTTAATGGACTAGAACCTAAAGTTGATACATACCTGACCAGGTTCTTACAAGAAGGGTCCCTGTCTGTGATGCTTGCCCTCATAGTGACCAAAGGCCCAGGAAAACCCCATCAGGTAACTCCTATGGCTGTGGCTTCCCAGTCTGCCAGTCCTCAGCAGGATTTCTTGGAGCAAAATTTACCGCAGCCTCCTTCAGGCCAGCAGACCTCCATTCCACCAGTTGCCTCAACTGTAACTACAACAAAGCAGTGTTTTATTTTTTGTTGTTGTTGTTTTGTTTTTTGTTTTTTTCCACTTTTGACAATGAACTGCTCCCCACATGGCACATGTGAGCTTCTGTTTCATGGCTCATGTGTTGAAAGAATAAAAATAAGTCTTCCTTCACAAGGTTGATGAAAGGATGTTTTAGAAGCCACCGTAGTAGCTTCACATATAGTGGACTAGTGGCTGCCAGGGTAGCTGATGCCAAGAAGGAAGTCCTACTTATTTGCTCTTCAGGTCCTACATTGTTACGTGAACAGTGTAGGCTGTACCTGCTGTCTCTGCCTCAGTGAGAGGCCTCCCCACTCCACCTAGCCTCTTCATACTTATCTGTTGGTCTAAGCAGAGGAACAGTTTATAACCTGAAAAGGATAGAGAGGCTAAAGGACCAATGGGCAGATCTCATGGAGTGGCAGAGTCATGGAAAGCACCTTAGACTCATAGGTCTGTGGTTCTAGTCCTGACCCTGCCATTTATTGTGTCCCTTTGAAAAAATTCCTCTCTGAGTTTGAATTTCTTGTCCTCAAACTAAAGGGTTTGGCCAGGTGATGTTTAAGGGTTTCTTTATTGATTAACATTCTGGAACCCTAAGAAAGCAGAAAGTCTAGGATATCCCTTACCCTCTCAAGTTCCAGCAACTCAACGGAAAACTTTCTACAATGACAGAGAGCTCTCTTCTAACAAGATTTCTAGAATAATGGACTCCTTTAACAAGATTAAAGTAATGAGCAAAGTGTTCATGAATCTGAAATAATGTATTAAATTTCATATGGCCTTTTAAAATTAAGGGAAAGGGGAAGTTGAACAAAATGAACAGTGGACATTATGAACTTAAAAGACTTGAGAAATTACTCTATTAAGTTTAGTAAATATTTGCTGAACCCCTGCTCCATGCTAGGCACAGAGCTAAGCAATGGGGATACCAGGATGAATAAGACAGTCCTGGCTCTTAGAAAAAAATCGAAGTCTAGTGTGGGCAGACAAACAAATAAAAGGGTCATTTCAAAATTCTGTAGTAGGGCAATAACAGAGGTGCAACCAGGGTACTGTAGGGCCTAGCCCAGCCTGGGAGGATTTAGGAAAGCTTTGTCATAGGACGGATATATGAACTGAGTCTGAAAGAAGTTCGTCAGGCCTTTTTGCTGAACCCAAAGTGTTACAGTTTTGACACAGTCCCCTATCTCGACCTCCTTGTTGAGGTTGGAATTTACTGACTCTTTTTTCCAGGACAGAGAATATCACTGGCTAGCAACCCATGAGGGTTTTCGGGAGCGGAGGGAGAAACTCACACTCTCTTCTCTAATTCCTTTCTGTTTATCGTATACATTGGCATAGGTTTTGGTTAGATTTAGGATCTTCAGACTCAAATTTTAAATATCCTGAAATATATTCTATTGAAGGAAAAGCTGACTTATATCATTGATTAGGATCATTTATGGCTTTAAGCCCTACTTTCTGAATCAGCCTAGCCTTGTCACCAATGTACTCACCTCCTCAGAGCTCATAATTATAGCAGGTAGGGATGGAAGGAAGAAGAGAAATGCCAAGGATTCTGGCAGGATTAGAGAGGCTGAGATCATCAATGAATGATAGTCAATGTCTTAATTCTGCACTCTTTTGGTCCCCATGAGGTGGCTTAAATTCATAACAGTCCCAGATGAAATGTGACTTTCTGTTTAGAAATAAAACAAAAGCTTTAGGAAAATGACATTGTAGAACTACTACATATAGATATTCATTGTTGTGTTGTTGTTAGGTGCCATCAAGTCAATTCCAACTCATAGTGACCCCATATGAGAGAGTACAATTGCCCCATAGAGTTTTCTTGGCTGTAATCTTCAGGGTAGAAGATCACCAGGCCTCTCCCCCACCCCAGCTGTTGGGTAGGTTCAAACCACTAGCCTCTTGGTCAGCAGCTGAGTACTTAACCATAGCTCCACCAGGACTCCTTAGATAGTCATTCAAAACCAAACCCCAAACTTGTTGCCACTGAGTCAATTATGACTCATAGCTACCCTATAGGACAGAGTAGAACTGCCCCATATGGTTTTGATTATCTGCCAAGCACTTTAACCCTGCACCACCAAGGCTCCTTAGATATTCATCAGGTGCTAATATTTTCTTTTCCATGTTTTAGGAGACAGGAAATGCATAAATGTGATTGGGGTTGTCAAAAGAGAGAAGAAAGTGACCTTGTCTATTCCAAACAAGATCTTATAGCACTAAAGGGATGAATTGTGAGCTACTAGAAGAGGAAATGCCTCTATGTGCCTGGTACAGGTCACAACAAACAAAGGATGTCTCCTTCTGGACAAAAATATAATAGACCTTATAAGTCTGGAATTATGGAGGGATTGGGAGTCCCTGAGTGGTGCAAAGTTGTTGTTGTTGTTATGTGCCGTCGAGTCAAACCCGACTCATAGCGACCCCTCCTTGGGTTTCTGAGGCAGTATCACTACGGAAGTAGGATTGCCAAACCTTCCTTCCGAGGAGTGGCTGGTGGGTTTGAACCGCCAGCCGTCTGGTTAGCAGGCAAGTGTCTTAGCCACTATGCTACCAGAGCTCCCCGAGTGGTGCAAAGAGTTGATGTAATCAGCTGCTAACCAAAAGGTTGGAAATTCAAGTCCATCCAGAGGAATACTGGAAGAAAGTCCTGGTGATCTACTTCTGAAAAATCAGCCGTTAAAATCCTTATGGATCACAACATAGTACACAAAAGCATGGTTCTACCATTCTACTTTGATGAATAGCGACTGGTGTCTTAAAAGCTTATGAGCAACCATCTAAGATGCAACTATTGGTCCTTCCTTGTCTGAAGCAAAGAAGAATGAAGAAAATCAAAGACCCATGGAAACAGCCCAAAGGACTAATGGACCATGAGAACCTCAGCCTACACAACCCTGAGACCTGAAGAGCTAGATGGTTACCACTGCAACTACTCAGAAAGGGATCGAAATTGGAGATGCTGGATAGAGTGGGAAAAATACGTGGAACAAAATTTAAAAAAAAAAAAAGATAGGATTATTGGTCTGATAGAGACTGATGAAAGCCCCAAGACTATGGCCCCTAGTTACCCTTTGGGCCTGGAATTGGACTCATCCCATGGCTAATTTAGAGCCAAACAATAGACAAGTCTATAGCTGGGAAATGTACTACACCAGGGAAATGCTCTCCTTAGAACAATCAAACATAGGTAATCAGAATGGCAGCATTTGCAGAGGGAGAAAGCTAGGGAGGCAGAAATTCATAGGCAAGAAAGACACAAGGTAAGAATAACCACAGGGAGGAAGTGGGAAGAGAACTGTTACATTATGGGGATTGTAATCTGTCGCAAAACAAAATGTGTATGTTCTGTTGAATATAAAACGAATCTGCTTTGTAAATTTCACCCAAATCACAGTAAAAAGTTAAAGAAAAAAAAAAGTGTACACAGAAGGGCATAATCTAGTCTGGAGAGATAGTGAAAAATAAATAAATTAAAGAGCATGGTTCTACTCTGACACACAGAGGGTCAGCATGAGTTGGAGCAGATGTGGTGGCAACTGGATTGGTTACCAAGGCTTGCCTCTTATCCTGTGGCTAAGACAGAAAACAATACGTGCAATGCCAGGAAGGACCATTAGGGGGATTAGAAATCAGTTGAAAAACTATACTGGAAGTACATATGTCAACTTGCAAGTAGTTTTCTAATACTAGACCCTAAGGAGCTGCTTTGCATCTTTTTGGAGCAAGAAGGGGAGCAAAAGAAGAAAAGAGAGAAAATAAGGAGGGGGAAAAAGGAGTGTGGGCTAGTTTGCCGCTCGGACCTTAACTCAATCCTGTTTAGCATTTATAACAATTTGAAAGATGGTACTCAGAGTGTGATCATCCAAATTTCAGATCATACCAATCAGGAAGAGAATTTGGATGCAATAAGTTCTTGACAAGAATAAGATAATGGCCTAAGTATAACAAGATGAAATGTAACTAGATGAATGCAAGCTTCTACCCATGGGTCAAAAAAATCAATTGTGCAAGTTAAGATGAAAGAGACATGAATTAGCTGTAACACTAACAAAATAGATAAAAATCCCGAAAGACTAAGTGTTTGAATTGACTGTAAACTCAGTGGCAATGAGGCCAAATAATCTAATGGGATCTTAGGCTAGAATGAGGGAGTTGATGGTTTTCTTTTACTCTGAACTCCTCAGACAACATCTGGAAAATTCTGTCCAGTTTGGACTTTGTGTTTCATAAGAATGCAGACAAAATGAAATGTGTCCAGAGGAATGATCAGAGTAACGAAAGCCTAAGTGTCTTGCTGGAAAGGAAAAGACAGGAAGAACACAAGTGTAGTCTTCAAATTCTTGAAAAGAATTAGATTTGAGACAGAGACAAATCTAGGATTGATATAAGGAAGAACTTTCTAACCTGCTGAAAGACGAAATGAGCCACTTTGGGAGGGAGTGGAGTTCCTTGCCACTGGAAGTGTTTTAACATGGGCTGAGGGTCACCGCAGTAGAATAAAGTAGAGGGAACTCTCTGTAGAGGCTTTGTTATACATTCCTAGAGCAATTACTACATGCCAGGCACAGTGCTACGGAACTAGGAATACCAAGACGTTGTTGTTGT
>NW_006921694.1:2174343-2177014 GCF_000298275.1 Orycteropus afer afer | reverse complement strand
AGGCAGTATCACTACAGAAGTAGATTGCCCAACCTTCCTTCTGAGGAGTGGCTGGTGGGTTTGAACCACCAGCCTTCTGGTTAGCAGTCAAGTACCTCAAATGACTATGCTCCCATTTTTGAAGTTTCCAGAAATAAGATAGAACAAAATCACAGCTCAACAACGCATGTGCAGCCCTGGATATGTGACAGACAAGTGCAATAAGTGAGAAGAAAGGAGTTACAAACTCTACTGCTCAAGAGAAGATGAATTCTGAGCCAGGCACAGCAGAGGGAAAGAGTGATGCAGTAGCATTCACCTGAGGAAGTGCCTGGGTGCGTGGGGATGGCAAATAGTTTGGTAGAAGATGAGGCTACAAATGTGAGCTGGGCCTTGTGAAGGGCTTTTGATAAGAAGTTTACTCTCTCTCCTGGAAGAGGAAAGGAGGGAGCTGGCAGAGATTACTTAATACAGAGATTTAGGAAAATGATTCTGGTGACAGGTGGAGAAGACAAGTTGGACTCAGGGAAAACTGGTGACAGGGAGACTAGTTAGTTATTTCCAGTCCCAAAAGTCCTTGATTTTATCTTATGAGTTATTTATTTATTTATGGATTAAAAAAATGCTTTTAAGGGGGCTAATGAGAAAAGGGCAGCTCTGTGTGTGAGCAGAAAGGAGTTATTTGTGTATATCCATGAAAATGAGAGGAAGAGGCCCAAGTGTCTTGGTGACAAAGAAAAGACAGTGTTTGAACTGACTGTAAACTCAATGGCAATGGGGCCAAATAATCAGAGTAGCTCTGGCCACGTGATCCCAGGTCATGAAGACCTAACCCATGGTTAGGTCAGGACTGTCCAGGGATATTTTCCAAGAAGAATAGCAATATAGAACTGCTAAACACAGTCTATCAACATTGGACAATTAATTCCCTGCTTGTACTGAATGTAAATTCAGAGAATTAGAGCTAAATTGATAGATAGTGTTCCAGCCTCTGAAGCTCACAAAGACACTAACACCTGAGAAAAAGAAAAGCTACCCCTGACATCGAGAGCTGGCTTGGTGCTCACAACTAGGCCTTTGGTGTTTTCTTGTTAAACGTTAACAATTTCACAGAACACCAGCACCAGACAAGGTCACTCAGTGAGGATGGTGTATCATGCCAAAACAAGACCACTCAATAATCATGAACTCAAACAAATACAAGAACATTGTCCAAACCACAAAGATGACTCAACATTCACTTATCTGGCTAATATGAATGACTGCTGTTTCTTTACCAATTACAGCTTTAGCCTCACTTCATTTTTCTTATCTTCCAGATAAGATTTATTAAGATACCCAATCAAAGATTGACCACACTTCCTGATAGCAGATAATCCAAAGCAAATCTCAGTTTCCTTGAACCCTCTCCCAAATCATCCAGCACAGGCCCAAATCCTATAATAAGTCCTCTCTAACATCCTCTTACTGAGATGCCTCATGGTTCAACATGGTGTGTGTTCTCTTTCACTGCAATACATCAACAAACGAATTTGCTCTCATTGGTCTTGACTGGAGGCACTGACACATCATTGTATCTCTAGCTTTCTTCTCAGGGGTTCAAAGTGTCTCCAAAGTTTTAAAGTGGAATATTATACACCGTTAGAAATAGTGGACCAGGACCTGTGCTTGTCTCCTTTGTCCACAAAATGTATTCCAAGAATCAGCTCAAATGCCAGCAGCCTATGCAAAGATTCCTGATATCTCTTCCTTGCAATAATCTATCCTCTGGAACCCTACGGGACATCATTCTGATTTCTTTTGACAAATGTTTCAGTGTTGTAAATATTTTTAAACACTCCCAGTAGGTTGTGAACTCATTGAGGGCAAGGACCCTGTCTTATTTATCTTTGTATCCTCAGTGTCCATGAAGTAACATGTAGAAAGTGTTCAATAAAAGCTAATTAAATGAATAAATGAACTAAAGGAATGTTAGATTTGGAAGGGACCTAAACCATCATTTATTTGGCCAAGGTTCTCAAACTCAAATGCCTAGTGAGGTCCAGTAGATAATATGCGAGGAGAGGCCTATAGCCACATGAAGAGCACACTCACCATCACCCCAGTGGGCTGATGCCAGGACAGATGTGATACACTATGGCAAGATCTGTTTTAAAGAAAAACCGTATCTCCCAATTTTTAAGTATTTTAAATATTGAGTGGGCCTAATAAAATATGTCTGTGGGCCAAACTTATCTTCTAGACTGCCAGTCTGTAATTTCTGATTTTGGCTAACCCATAATTATATATATATATAAGGACATTATAGTATGGAGGGATTAGGGACATGCCTGAGGTCACCCAGCCATCAGTGACAGAATAGACTCAAATCCAAGTCTTCAGAATCACAATTTAAATTAGTATTTATAGATCATGTTCTGAGAATAGGGCACTAAAACCTTAACCTTCTAATCAAGCAAAAGTATAGGTGTTTGGGGTAAAAGAAAACATGAGTCAAAATCTTAGCGAGGTGGGATCTAGACTTTGCTTATCATTTCCTATGGCAAATAATATTGCTGAGCAAGTCCTAAGTATTTGCTTCCCTTTCTCAATATTGCATCATTGTTTCCTTCTCGTTGTTGTTGTTATGTGCCGTGGAGTCGGCCCCGACTCATAGCGACCCCTCCTTGGGTTTCCGAGGCAGTATCACTAC
>NW_006921694.1:2170853-2173288 GCF_000298275.1 Orycteropus afer afer | reverse complement strand
TAATAAGATGGGATTGACACAGTGACTACAATGATGGGCTCCAATATAGCAAGGATTATGAGGATGACACACAACTAGGCAGTGTTTTGTTCTATTGAACATAGGGTCACTATGAGTCATATATATATGCTTTTGTTTCATCAATGCAATACATGTAACTGTATAAAATTTGAAATTATACCAAAAGGCTTGTAATGAAATTAGCAGTCCTCAGTCCCACATTTCATCACTCCTCACTTAGTCTTGGTCCCTTAATGCAACTACTTCCTACTCTTTTAGGTGATTCTTTTTCCATATTTCTAAATAAAATGTTGATACATCTATGTCTTAGTTTTTCCATTTTAGGTATTATGTATTGATTTCATACAATGGACAATGAGGATTTAGTTCTCTTATATCCATCTCCCCTCCAATTTCCCCCTTCCTAGTACTACTTTTTTTTTTCCCCCTTAAAGTTAATAATTGCTTTGTCTCTGGTGGCACAGTGCCTAAGGCATTTGAATGTTAAACAGAAGGTTGGCAGTTCAAACCCACCAGCTGCTCCATGGAAGCAAGATGAGGCAATCTACTTCCATAAAGATTTCCCATCTTGGAAACGCAATGGGGGTTGCTGTGAGTCAGGATCAACTTGATGGCAGTGAATTTATTATCTACTCTTGAATAATAAATTGCTCTGAAACATATTAGTTGCTTAAAATGCTAATAAACATTTATTAAATCTCATAGTGTCTGTGGATCAAGAAATTGTGAGAAGCTTGGCTGGGTGGTTCTGGCCCAGGTTTCTCATGGTCACAGTCAAGATGTCAGCTGGGACAGCAGTCATCTGAAGGCTTGACTGAGGCTGGAAGATCAGCTGTTAACATGGCTCACTCACATGGTACTACGCCTCTCCATATGACTATTGAGTGTCCTTACTTCCAGAGAGAGCAATAGGAAAGATCAAGGCAAAAGCCACAGTGTTTTTTTATGAGCTAACCTCAAAAGTCACACATCATTTCTGCAATAACCTGTTCAGTGTGGGAGGTTACTACACACAACTAAACCAAACTCACTGTCACGAAGTCAATTCCAACTCATAGCGACCCCTCCTTGGGTTTCCAAGGTGGTATCTCTGTGGAAGTGGATTGCTCAATCTTCCTTCCAAGGAGTAGCTGGTGGGTTTGAACCTCCAGCCTTATGGTTAGCAGTCAAATGCCTTGGACACTACACCACCAGAGCTGTTACTACACTTGGGCATGAATATTGGAGATGAAGATCATAGATGGCCACCTTGCTCTTTTCTATATTTGGTTTTATTTGTATAAAACAGTAAATATGCTCTTATTATATTCAGTCACATAGGAAGAATCTCTCAGTCTAATTTTTTTTTCTTTTTTTTAAGACAACCATCCTAGAGGTTTGGGTCATGTTCCTTATCCATTCTGTACTGATTGCCAGATAGGCCTAAAGCAGAGTTATTGTCTTAAGTCTTTCCTCAATCTGAAAATTCCTGGGAATTTCTTTCTTCTCTTTCCTATATTATATCCCCTATTCTCTGAATTCCATGTTCTCTTTCCTGATTTGTTCCTTCATTTTGCTGAAGTATGTCCTCTGGTAGCTTTCTGGAAATGAGTACATGAGAGGTAAATTGAGACTTTATACAGCTTGACTCAGAGTTGATTGATAAGTTTGGCTGGGAATAGAATTCTCTTTTAAAGATAATTTTACTTCACAATTTTGAAATTTGGCTTCCCATGCTATTGATGATTCCAAAGAAATTCTAACTCCTGACACTTTGTGACCTAATTTCCACCTCATCTGGAAGCTCTTAGCGTCTTTTCTTTTTTTTCTTAGTGTTCAGAAATTTCATGGTGATGTACCTTGATGAAGATGTTTTTAAATTCACATTTCTCCTGTTTCAATTTGATAACATATGCCCTTCTGATCTAGGAAATTTTCTTGTATTTATTTGATAATTTTCTTCCCTTCATTTTCTGTTATCTACTTCTAAGATTCCTGGTAGTTGGGTCTTCTAATTTTCTTCTTTTTTTTTTTCTTCCATTTCTTTTTGATTGATTTCATTGGGGATTTCCTCAACTTTGTTTTGTAGCCCTTCTTCTGAAGCTTAACTTCTGCTGTCATACTTTTTTTTTTTTTTTTTTTTATAATTACTTTTAAATCCTGGAATTTTTTCTTTCAATTTTTTAAATTTTCTTTTTTTTTTTTTTTTAGTGTCCTACTGTTTTTGTTTTATGACTACAACATAACCTAGTGTCTCCTATTAATTACTGTTTGTTTGAGTTACTTTTGCTCTCTCCTCTGTTTTCTTTGAGTTCTTTTCCACTCAGTGTGTTTGTTTCAGTCTCAGGTTTTTCCATGAGAAGATTTCATCAGATGTCTGATGGGCCTTGGTTGTCTCATCATATTTAAAAACAAGGTACTCTGGTAGCATAGTG
>NW_006921694.1:2146290-2170143 GCF_000298275.1 Orycteropus afer afer | reverse complement strand
AGTTTCAGTTCTTTGAAGTCATTTGCATTCTGTTGTTGTTTTGACTCACAGAGACCCCTCCTTGGGTTTCCAAGGTAGTGTCACTACAGAAGTAGATTGCCCAACCTTCCTTCTGAGGAGTGACTGGTGGGTTTGAACCCTCCAGGCTTTTGGTTAGCAGTCAAATGCTTTAGGCACTATGCTACCAGAGCTCCTCATTTGCATTCTAGCTCCCAAAATTTTGTTTGCCTTTCTTTTCTGCTGTCATCTCCCCTTTTATTCTCTGCTTTTTTTTCAGTTGCTGCCTTCATTATTCCTTTGCCATCATTTTAGAGGTTCTTCAATGAAGAGCAAAGATAAATGCATATGTTTAATCCATCATATGTAACTGGAAGTTTCCCTAAGAAATTGAGTTTTGATTTTTCATATCTGTTAATCTAAGCCCCAGCTTGACTAGGCAGGAACATGGACAGTGATCAATCTGGCCCATTCCATGTTCTTAATAAGCAGTCTTACTGATGTGTCCACAGACTCAAAAAAGTAAAGAGGAAATCAAGAGTTTCGTAATAGTTAAATAATCATTTTAATAATGATTTCATAATTAAATAATTAATCAGTTTAATAATAATTAACATTTTTGTATGGAAATATATCTGATCTAGATGTGATACTGAACAAGTGATTTAAAAAAAAAAAAAAACATCACTGAGTCAATTCTGACTGATAGTGACCCCCATAGTTGCCAAGGCTATAAATCTTTATGGAAGTAGATTGCCTCATCTTCCTCCTACGGAGCAGTGGGTGGGTTTGAACTACTGACCTTCTGGTTAGGAGCCAAATGCCTTACCCACTTCACCACCAGAGCTCCTTGATGTTCTAATATTTCTCATTATATTTCCCAATTTTATACAAAGACTCTTATTTCAACTGTTTGAATATTTTAATCCTGGTCTAATTTCTTTTTTGCTGAAGATAATTCAAAAATGGTTGCAGCAGTATATTGACAGGGAACATCCAGAAATACAAGCAAGAGTCAGAAGAGGATGTGGAATGAAGGATATTATTGCTGATGTCAGAAGGATCTTGGTGAAAGCAAAGAATATCAAAAAAGTTTTACTTGGGTTTTACTGACTATGCAAACGCATTTGATTATGTGGATCATAACAAATTGTGGAAAACATCAAGAAGAATGAGAATTCCAGGACACTTAATTGTGCTCATGAGGAACCTGTATATAGACCAGGAGGCTGGTCTATGGGCCCCCTTGTTCAAACAGAACAAGGAGATACTGCATGGTTTCAAATCAGGAAGGGTATGTGTCAGGGTTCTCTTTTCACCATACTTATTCAATCTGTATACTGAGCAAATAATCCAAGAAGCTGGGCTGTATGATGAAGAATGCATAGAAAATTTCAACACCTCAACAACAAAAAGATTAACAATCCAATTTAAAACGGGGCAGAAGACAAGAATAGACAAATCACCAAAGAGGATATTCAGGAGGCCAGCAAATACGTGAAAAATGTTCATGATCATTAGCCATCAGAGAGATACAAATAAAAACAATAATGAGATACCATCGCACCCCAGCGCTAATGGCAAAGTTTAACAAGACAGAAAATAACAAATGCTGATGAGGATGTGAAGAGATCGGGACTCTCATGCACTGCTGGTGGGATTGTAAATGATACAACCACTATGGAAAGTAGTATGGCAATTCCTTAAAAAGCTGGAATTAGAAATATCATTTGACCCAGCAATCCCATTACTAGATATATATTCCTAAAGAAGTGAGAGCCAGGACAATAACAGATATATGCACACCCATGTTCATCACAGCACTATTTACAGTAGCAAAAAGATGGAAACAACCTAGGTGCCCATCAACAGAAGAATGGATAACCAAACTATGGTACATACACACAATGGAATACTATGCAACCCTAAAGAATAATATTGAATCTTCAAAACCCCACATAACATGGATGAACTTGAAGGACATTATGCTGTGTGAAATAAGTCAATCACAGAAGCACAAATATAATATTAGTTCATTATTATAAAAAGTCAAGGAAAGGTTTATATATAGAAGGAAATTTTCTTTGGGAGGGGAAAGGAGGGAATACTGCAAAAAAAAAAAAATGAATTGACCATGTCACTTTAGTTTTGTGTATTTCACTGTACATAAATTATATTTCAATAAAATGTATTTGAACACTTTTAAAAAGAAACAGAATGTGGCATCAGGATTGGAGGAAGACTCATTAACAATGTGTGATATGCAGATAACTTACTGATGAAGATTGAAGACTACAGTCTGCGTATGGGTTGCACCTCAACATAAGGAAAATGAAAATCCTCACAACTGGACCAATAAGCAACATCACGATACATGGAGAAAAGATTGAAGTTGTCAAAGATTTCATGTTACTTGTGTCCACAATCAACATCCATGAAAGCAGCAGTCAAGAAATCAGACATCGTATTACACCGGGCAAATCTGCTGCAAAAGACCTCATTAAAGTGCTGAAGAGCAAAGATGTCACTTTGAAGACTAAGGTGCACCTAACCCAAGCCATGGTATTTGCAATCGCCGCATATGCATGTGAAAGCTGGGCAATGAGTAAGGATGACTGAACAAGAGTTGATGCCTTTGAATGGTGGTGTTGGCAAAGAATACTGAAAATACCATGGACTGCCAGAAGAATGAACAAATCTGTCCTAAAAGAATGCTCCTTGGAAACAAGAATGGCCAGACTTCCTCTTACCTACTTTGGTCATGTTGTCAGAAGGGACCATTCCCTGGAGAAGGATATCACACCTGGTAAAGTGAAGGGTGAGCAAAAAAGGGGAAAACCTCAACAAGATGGATTGACACAGTGGCTACAATGATGGGTTCAAATATAGCAAGGACTGTGAGAACAGTTCATGACCAGGCAGTGTCACTCATTCTGTTGTGCATAGGGTCGTCTTGAGTTGGAGCTGTCTCCACGGCACCTAACAACAACAATTTCTTTTCAGTTGTGTGCCTATTCACACAGCTAAGCTGTGTTTACTAAACTGTCTGATTATATCTACATGAGCATCATGCTACTTTGGATTGAATCATAAGGGAATCTTGTAATGTTTCTTATGAAATCATTGTCTAGTATTGTCAGTAATAATGGGTGTGTGGTATATATCACCATATCGAGCTCTGATTTTTTGTTACTGAAATTATGATGGTGGCAATGAGGGTGGTGGCATGGAGATGTGTTGCTGATGACACTGATCATTGTGAGAGTATTGAGTCTCCATTCCAAGCCAAGGTACTGGGAGTTGTGAGCGACTCAAAAGTCCTATGTTCTCAAGGAACTTACCAGCAGTACTAAGTAGTATAGGGCAAAGCTTTTAATAGACATGATGAGTTTAAAAGAGGGAGAAATTAGAATAGGGAGCAATGACTATGCTGGGACACTCTCATTGCACTTAGTCTTTATCCTAGTCATAGGATTTAGCACACGGAATAGTCATTTGCCTGCTATATGGCTGTCTTCCTCATGGAGGGTGTTGGCTCTGGTTTTTTCATCTTTGTCTCCTCCACAATTTGCACAATGTCTGGCACATTCAATAAATGTTTATTGACTAAAAAAATGAATGAATGAATGGATTCATGAAGAAGTGAGAGTTAGACTGAATCTTGAATAAAACATAAAATACAGAAAAATGTTTTAGGGTTCTCTAGAGGAACAACCAGGAGCTCTGGTAGCATAGTGGCTAAGGCACTTGACTGCTAACCAGAAGGCTGGAGGTTCAAACCCACCAGCCACTCCTCGGAAGGAAGGTTGGGCATTCCTACTTCTGTAGTGATACTGCCTCGGAAACCCAAAGAGGGGTCGTTATGAGTTGGGGCCGACTCGATGGCAAACAACAACAACAACAACAGAGGAACAACCAGTGAGAAATTATCTATCTATCTATCTATCTAGAGATTGATTGATTGATTTACTTCAAGGAGTTGGCTTATGCCAACTGTGGCAGCTTCAAAGTCCAAAATCCATAGGTCAGGCAGCAGGCTGGAGACTTTAACACCCTTGCATCTCAAGATCAGGCAAGGCAAAGAGTGCAGAGTCAAGAAGAAGAGTGAGTTCTGCCAAAATATCTATAGTCCATAGGCAGACCACACCCTAAGGAACTCCCCTATTAATTGATTGACCACATTACGTTAGATTGCAGATGGACTGTGATTACATTACATTGTATTATTAGATTATATTATGGAACAGCAACTAGTCTAGTGTTTGGCAAAACCACTGGGAACCATAGACTAGCCAGGTTGGCACACAAAACCAGCTATCACAGCAAACAAAGGCAAGAGCATGTTTCCAGTGTAGGAAAGTTTAGCTGAAGTATGCAAGGTGTTCTGAAATGAATGTCAGTGTAGTAACGATCTCAGTGGTGGGTGAACAATGGAAGATAGTCTGGAAAAGAAGGCTGGAAGCAAATTCATGAGGAGTTTGAAGACAGTTAATGGAGTTTAAGGAGCACTGGTGGTGTAATGGATAAGGCATTTGACTGCTAACCAAAAGATTGGTGGTTTGAACCCACCAGTTGCTCTGTGGAAAAAGATGAGGCAATCTCCTTCTGTAAAGATTTACAGCCTGGGAAACCCAGTGGGGGTCAGTCACTATGAGTCAGAACTGACTCTATAGCAGTGAATTTTATGGAGTTTGGGCTTTATTCTTTAGAAAAGGGTGAACCATTGGCATATTTAGTGTAAAAGAGTTACTTTATATAAGTAGGGAATTAGAAAGAAGTTAATTAGAAAGATTAATTTGCTAGCCCTAAGAAAAATGAACTGGTGGGGATGGGGCATGGGAGGACAGTACTTTCTTATAAATCAAAGATGTTATCAGATCCCACACTTTGAAAACAATTGTATATCCAACCCTAAACATTATAAATCATATAAATAATAATATAAATAAATATAAATAATATTATTAGGCAGAATAATAGTGATGAGTATTTCCTGGGGGGCGGGGAGGGGGGGAAGAAAACGCAGAAAATCAGTATCTTTGATCTTAAAGAACTTGAGAGGTGGTTTTCTTTTCAATCCTGATTTTCACAAACACTTTTATAGTAGAGGTTTAGGTTATGTGGGCAACAGAATGATTAATATTCTATATCATAACCATTCCAAAAAAGCACTTGCAGTGAAGAGATATTATCATGTTTATAAAAAGCACAAACAAAACTTATAATCTGTTTATAGATTCTTTTTGAAAGACATCATTACATAAAGAAAAAACATAATATGTAAAAGGTAACATTAAATCTTAATACTTACACAAACATCTCTCTGATTAATTTTCTTCTTAAAAATGAGCCCACAAGAAAAGGTGCAAAAATGAATACTGTGTCCTACGCCTCAACACAAAAGCAGATTCCTGCATCTTCCAATTGAATATTCTTTTGGGTTCCTTATTCACCCCAATGATTGAAGCTGGCCTCAAATTTTATCACTTAAGTGGTGCTTCATAACTTCTTGAACAGGTTAAATAAATAATGTTTATATTTCCCAAATTTAACAGGATGTATTGTTAAAGGAAGAAGAGAATGAACTCTCATCCTTTGTATTTGAAGATAATTCTACTCCTGGTGATCACTGATCATGTGTGCAAGCTAAAAAGAGATGCGAATGATCTTCTCATTTACACGCTGTAATCAAAGGTCTAGGTTAATTTTCAAACCTGCCCGCAAGATCCTGCTTTTTACAACTGAGCTTAAAAATAATGTCACAGCAACACTACAACTGCTTCTGATGATAATAGTAATAATGTGATACCATCAACAATAATACAATACTAGGAGACTTAATAATCAATATTCTTGTTGGATCTTTTATCAAAACCTTGTGAGGCAGGCAAGGATATTATTGCTCTTATTTTCCAAGCAGAGAACATCAAGGTCATCTGTCTTCTACTGTTTCCAGGAATATTTAAATTAAAATTGAAATGAGCCTATTTAATTCATCTTAAATATTTGTAAAATAATAGCTTTGCATTGTTCAAATTCGAGGTTCAGTAGTGATTGGTTTTCTTCCGTTTCCTTCTTCAAATAAAGGTAGTTCAAACCATAAAAAACCAGACCAAAGACCTAGTTCCAATTTTCCTATTCGCTTTTTCATATGGATTTTTAATGGCAATTTTATTCCAAATCTTGCACAAACATAAATACTGCATTAAAGGAAGATGAATTTATTTTGACCTTTACTGAAAATGCACTGTGAAACAAAGCACTTAAGCATTTATAGCCTGTTAGACACCCACATTACCCACTTCCATGTAGATAAGAAAGTCCTTTCCAGCAAAAGTAATGTTCACAAGTAGAGCAGTTTTACAGAGCACTTAACTGCAAAGCCAGATATTTTGTTCTTCACTATGAGTCTGTTTGAGTGGGCTTTATGCATCTAAGATCCATAGAAAATAAAGAAGCAACTAAAATGTTTCATTCAAGAAACCTAGAGGATGACACTTTTTGATGAGTTTTGATGAAAATATAGGATGTTTGCAACAAAAGGCTTGGGAAAATCCATTCTTTATTAGAAACAAGACCAAGTGCTTCAAGTTTGATTTGGTTTTGTTTTTCTTTTTGAATCAATGTCTCCCATCTCCATTCAGCAAAGAAATTGTTTTAGCAATTTCTAATTAAAAGTAGGTTCCCATTCTATTTATAATTACTAACATCCTCTGCCCCCTCAAAATAAAACACCCTCTTTTGTGTGCACAAAAATGAGTACTTCTGTGCATTTTTTTTTTCTCCGGGATCTTTTTCCTTTAGTCATAAGCTTCTGACTCCAGAGCTATTTCCTCCACCCAGATTTTTGTGTCAGAGTTGAGATGTTAAACCACAGCAACCATGAAACTTTAAAATCCCTGATGCATGATGAATGGGTGCTGGGCAAAGCAGCTTAAAATCTATGCTTTTGCTTCTCTTTAAACACTTTAAATTGACAGCGCCATAGATCAAACATTTTTACTGAAAGGAGAAGCTTTGGCAATTTAACTTAAACAAGTGCACAGTTACCATCATCTCTAGACCTCACCCCTCCACAATTACCCCTTCCACCTGGCGAATTGGGTACATTTCTCATGGAGAGCAAGTTCGTGTGTGTGTGTGTGTGTGTGTGTCCGCGCGCGCGCGCAGTTATACTACTGGGCGGCAGGTTATAACCCCGTCAGTGTAAAACCCCACGCAACTTCCCCCATTGACCCCCCAATCCTCCTCCCACGCCCACTCGGGGCGGGGGGAGACCAGGGCTTCTGCTCTTGGTTCCGGCCCGCTGTAGAGCATGCGCGGTGGTCGCGCCTGGGTCCAAGACCACCACAGCCTCTCCCCCACCCCTCTCCTTCCTCCTCTTCCTCCTCTACCTCCCCACCCCCACCTGGAGGGGCGAAGTTGGCGCGCTGCCCACTCAGGCGTTCAGCGTCAGCTCCTTAGGGATCAGCAGGCAAAGTCACAGTCTGCACAAACAGAGCTTTCAAATTCATAAAATTCATAGGATTTTTCACAAATGAATGAACACAATTTTCTACCAATTTCCTCATTATGCAAATATGCAAAATATCAAATTTAGGCCAATTAGGGTCCTCCACAGTCCCAAATTCACCCGTTTAAGCCATAATTGCAGAAACTATCAAATAATTACGGTCGCTAATTGGAAATATTTGTGACAGATACAACAAATTCTTGCACAAATTACATTTCATTCGAGGAACCACTGCGCGCCACTGAAATTTTATCGAAGTCTAATTTAACTTACATAATGAGTTGAATTGAGTACTTGTTATCAAATTTGAGCAATTCATAGCCCCGTAATGTGGAATGATCAAATAAATTAAAAGGGAATTTATTCAATATTTTGTTGTGATCCTTTTCTCGGAACCATTGCTATTTTGTAGGGAATTTCCTCCTCCCGCGGCCCAGGGCGGGTGCCTGGTGTCACTGAAGCCCCGGTGGTGCCCGCAGCGCGGCGGCAGCAGCAGCAAGGACGCTGCGGGAGGCCTGGAGCCGGAAGCCGAAGGCTGCAGTCTCCCGCCCCGGGCAGGCCTCTACGCCGCGAGCAGCCAGGCCGACGCAGACCCGGCGTTCAGCTCAGAAAGCGGGATGCCGTCGGAGGCCTCTCTGCCCCTTTGCTTTGTTTTATTTAATTGGGTAGAGGGGTCAGAGAATACTTCCGGGTGAAGCGAGGGGGAGTCCTAGAAATGGTTTGATTTCTGGAAATGTAAATACACACGTGCATTTGTATACACGCCTGCACACTGTACACGCAAGTGCGCGCACTCATGCCACACGCACGCCCTGCACACATGCACACGGGTGCCGCACAGGGACACATGCTATACCCAGCACACACCCACACTCCACACTCCACAGAAACACGAATCCTACACGCGACACACAGTCTTTTCACACACTTACCCCACAGACACACTTTCACTTCCACATGCGCGCGCACACTGGGCCGCCTGCGCCACACTTAGGCCTGAGGGGGCCACGTGCAGCAAAAATGGGTGGAAGACCCAACCCTGCTAGGTGAGAGCAGAAGGACACCACCTTGGAGTTTCTCTCGCCAGGCCGGTCCGCCAAGGGTTAACTGCTATGTGCGGGTTCCATGAGGGTAGCACGCGCACACTGTTCACACACACACACACACACACACACACAGCGAGTGGGGGAGCGCGCATCAGAGGTCCCCGGCCTTTGTGTATGTCCTCCGGAAGGGTCCTACCCACGGTAATTAATGTCACTCTAACCAGGAGACCCGCTCCCTCTAACACGGGAAATCCATACAGCCCCTCTGCGCGTGCCCCGCGCGTGGGCGCAAACACACGCAGCCCCGGGTTCACCCTCTCCGGAAGGTCAGCCTCCTGGACAAGGCATCCGTTTTCCCTTTGCACAGTAGCGCACACACACTCACGAACACTTTTTTTTTTTTTTTTTCAACTGCCTTGTGGCCTCGTTGGCGGATTATAAATGTCTCCTTCTCCCTGTGATTTGTTTAATCCGTGGAAATGGTGCTGGTCCTATGTAAACAAGCCAAGTGCGGAATGAAGGCAGTCACCCATGCGTGGCCAGCCTGCCTATTTGTCAGAAAACCTTCATAAATACTGAGCCGGGGCTGGGCAAGGATGTGATGTCTCCATTTTTGCCAGGAAAGGGCACGAGGAAGACAAAGCGAGGCATGGCAGCGTGTAACCTTTAAGGGACAGATAGTCTGGGCGCTTGCAGGCGGGTGAAATTCACGGGCTAATTCAGCGCGGGAAGAAGACAGATGCGGGACAGAGCCCGCCGCGCGTCTGCTGGGCTGGAGCTGGGTGTGCAGGCTAAAGGGCGGGGGGAGTGAAGGAGCGAAGCAAGGCCTGGGTATTTTTATTCCAGGGAGCTCGCTCACATCTACGCGCCACATTTCCGCTGTCTGGACTGGAAGGCCGAAGCCTTATGACTGGGCTGGGATTGCCCCTTAAAAAGCAAATCTAAGACACCTGCCCATCCCAGGCTCCCCACCCATGCCCTGCAACTCTTCCGATTATTTCATTTCTAACTTCACTTGGGTCCATTCAAACAGCTTCTCGTTGTCCGTGGCAGGTAGGGGCCCCTCAGAGCTGCAAGACCATCTCTCCATTTGTCACAAAGCGCCCAGCGGTGACCTGCCCAAACTGCCTACCCTGAACGTGTGGCCCCATCCCAAACCTTTCCTTTTTCTTTCTTTCTTCTTCTTTTTTTTAAAGAACAATGAGTATCTGGCTAATTACACACCCCTAACAAAAGCAGTAATTACTGCCTGTAATTATCATGGTCCTTATTTAGAAAAGGAGGGAAAAAATGTGAGAAAATGTCGAGTATTAAAACATGAAAGCAGCTATTAATCAAACCTTTACACCTTCTTTAACTCAGGCGTAATGGTGGGTATTATCATAAATCTACTCCGATAGTAACACAAGAATAATGAGTTCAGTAATGATAGCGATGATGATCATAATGATTTTAACCAACAAAGAATGGTGTAGATTTATTGCTAATAATGTGGTACAGGAACCTCTTTCATTGAAATTACGTATGTGTGTTCTTGCTGGGGTAACTGGTGCATGTGCGTGCATGTGTGTGTGTGTGTGTGTGTGTGTGTGTGTTGTTGCCACTGTCTGCCTGTGGCTAAGGATCAAAGCTAATTGCTTGCAGAGCATGACCTACCTCTGGAAGCCTTTATCTGCGTAGCTATCTGACCTCAGGGTCCTCCCTTATTCCCTTAGAATAGTCTAGAAGGTCCAAAGACGTACATAATGGGTGGTGAGCAGTTCAAAGAGATGGATGAGGGAGTGCAAGAGGATGGAAGGCTCTGGAATTTGGTGGGGGGGAAGTAGCTTTTCCAGAACAGGCCTCTGCTCCTCGCCAGCCTACTGAGCTCCCCACCTAGTACCTTTCCAGGTAAGATCTCGGTTCACAGTGGAGGATGGCCTTAGGCCAGAGCAGAGGATCTAGGTCTTCCATCCAGTTTTGGGGCTTTGACTGACAGCACTAGAAAGGGAAGGAGGAGGAGGATTCTACTCCTTTAAAACTTGCTTCCCCTTCCAAAGTGAAGCAAAAGCCTTACAATCTGGGGCTAGAACTGCTGGGGACTAGGGGGTTGTGAAGGAAAAGGAAGTTTAGAGACAGCAACTCAGAAGAGTGAATGCCTTGGGGACTAGTCTAGTGGAAAACAGAAGAACAGAGGGAATGTTCAGTTCATCTGAATGTGTCCTTGTTTTTTAATGAGATTAACTTGGCATTTGTCCTTTGCAAATGTTCTGAAAAATCTTTCTCAGTGAATATCCATGTTTTGATATAAACTGTAGTGTTAAATATGTGATTAACAACCACCACCACCTTGTTTTTGGACATATTCCTCAACTTCTGGAAGGGGAGACACTGGAGCTCAAGGTTCCAAACCAAAGTTTGCCCCTAGATAGCCCTGAACAAATTCTTCAAAACAAATCAATCAGGGTTTAAAAATGAGGCTCTTTAAGCTTGGACTTCCAGAGGCCAGTCAAAAATGTAATTACCCTTCCTGAAGTTCCTGCTCAGGAAAAAGTGTAAATGAAGGTACACTGAAAACCTGTGGTTTTAGTGGTTTTCATACACGAGTCTGATTATATTTTCCTAATGCCTACCTTTCCAATTAACTGTAAAATTCTGTCAGCTATGGAGTACTGAATGCAGTGGTGACATAATTAAAACTTATACATAATAAATAATACATTTGTAGTATTTTAACCTCTACTACCAGTTATGAGATCAGTGTGTGGGCCAATTAACTACAGGAGCTTTTTTTAAAACTAAGGCACTATAAACACAGGTTTTAAATGTCCTAATTAGTAACTTGCTCATTAATTAACTTTCTGATTAATTGTGTAGCAATCTAATTTGTAGATGAGACACTTAAAGAGTGATACCTTGTAATTCTTTCTTCTGTCTTTAAAATTCCACCGTAAAATGTGATTTTGTATCCAGCTGGCCACTTAGTTCTTGAAATCCTATGCCTAAAAGATGCTGTGTATTTGTTCTCAAACTAAGTTTCACTTAATCCTTCCATTTCTGGACAAGATGTGTTAGCTGGAGGTGGGATGGTGGTTAGGGAGGGCAGAGTTCTATAAATAATAGGAGAAAGTGAATAAAGGTCAAAATTACTCTATACACTTGAGCCTGAAAATATTTCCTCTTTTTTTTTTTTTTTTTTTTTTGTAAAATACTAATGCATGACTTTCATCACAACCAATTCCAAAACCCAAACACATTTTAGGAGAAAATAAATGATTTTTAAGGAAAACTTATTGTGCCCTCCACGACCCTATCATGGACAAGCCCAGGGGATAATTTAATGCAGTGGACAAAGGGCTAATAGCTGATTTCTATAGAGGCCGCTTTGCATTGGAACATCCCAGAGCTGTTCTATTAGCATCAGAAAGGGTGCAGGGTCCTGTTTCCACCAGAGCTATTGTTGCCCGGGTGTGTCGCCAGTCCCATCCTGCAGAAAGCCTTTAGCCCTGATGGCAGATGATTCTCTAAGTGAATAGAGATGAAGGCAGGGATATTAAGTGACTCTATAAAACATCCCGGACACAATTGTGTGATTGATGGAGGACAAAGTGGGAACAGCAGGACACAGGATCCTGGGAGAAGCAGCCTTGTCAATTCGAGAAACCCATCTCTGGAAACAGCTTCTCCTGGAGGAGTTTGCAGTCTATTTGTATGAGTAATCAGCTGGGCCCCCTCTCTGTCAGCCCTGTTTACTCACTGATTTTCTCAACAAGACAACCATTGACACTGGATGGATGGGGCTAATCTGGCGCAGAACTGGCGGCTTCGCAGAGGCTACAGGTCGAAAATAGAGCGCGGTGCCAGCTTCACCTCGCCTAATCTAGCGGCTAATATTTATTAGAGCCAATTTATACCGCTGCTCTCTCAAAGAGCAAGGAAGGCCCGGGTGCAATTAATAACATGGGCAATAACCACAGAGAAACAAATAAATAAGGGTTTGTGAACTGTTTGGTTGGTTTTAAGGGAGGGTGGGAAGGGTTGAGTTTGCCACCTGGAGCTGAAGGAGAGAAAGTAAAGGTAGCTGTGACGCCCCTAAAGAGGGGCTTTCTCCTTGGTCCCCTCATCCAGTCTCTCAAAGTAACAACCTGGTTGCAAATGGTTTTGGAACCAGTACAAATGCATGTAATTCCACATTGCATCTAACAGAATTTACACACAGACGCCTAACGTCCTAGGCAGAGGCGTGGGTACACACTCCAGTTGCGAATATCCAGTTTATGCTTATTCCCACCCAGGTCAGAGAAGCCCAGACTGCAGGCCATACACCGCATTCAGCTGCTAAGCCCTGCAGCCACCGAGAAGAGTGGCTGGTGCTAGGAACCAGGAAGGCGAGGGAGAGAAAAGAATGTGGATGTGGTACTAAGCCGGGAGCCCCGAGGTCTTAGAGGCCTCAGACCCCTCTAATTGGATGTCCTGGTACTTGAGGCCTGCTACTAGAGATGCTATCACTTGCTGTGTTTGGGGAGAAACCGAGAGTGGGTGTGCTTGAGGGAGCGTAGTGGACCTGAAATCTGGGTGGGTAACGAGGAGCAGGTAGGAGTACCTTAGAAAGAACTAGTAAGAGGCTGCATTGTTCTTAACTGGGTGCGGTTGCAGCAGGGGGCTGCTGCACCAGCGCTGACCTCGCCGCCGCCAGGGCCTGCAAATCTCAGGCTTCCAGGAAGCGAGTCCTTTGCCCTCGCGCCCTGGTCTCCCCACTCACCCGCCTCGACCCCCTCTGGGCCAGTGGGCGCTCGCGCCTTGCTAATTGCTCGGCTCCCTTCGTGCACACATCTCCACTAATTTTACATTTCTCATTCTGCGGGTAGCTGGAAAGCGACTCAGGGAATACGGTTCCTTCTCTTAGCTACCGCATGAATACACTGAGTGGTGGTTGTCCAGGCCTCTCTGGCCGAGGGGGAGGGGTTTTTTGGTAAATTAGCAGCTTGGCTGTATAATCAGGCATCCGCCATTGAGGCCACAGTGCTGTACCAGTTAACCAGGTGAGATTTCATCATCTAATGGGTTGGAAGGTGTGACCGAGCTGCTAAGTTAGCAATTAAACTTCACAAGTATCATTCGATTGCATTAAAAAAAAAAAAAAAAAAAAAAAACAGGCCAGAGCCAGGTTACCCCAGTCATAAAACAAAAAACTTTTCCAAAATGTACACATTGAAGGAAATGCTTTCTCTTTTGAAACATATGAAATAACGTGGTGTGGTAGCTAAAGACAAGGCCTAAATTCGATTATTCTGTAAAATAGAGACTTTGGTAGTTAGAATTCTACCATAATTCTTTTTGCATAGAGGAGAAAGAAGTTTCTGATCAGCCAGTTCCTCCAAAGGCAGGGAAAGACTATGTATAAAATATATCATATTAGATAATATTTAATCCCAGACAGGAAAATCTGGGAAATAATAGAGATTTGTCCCTTTGGGCCTATTGTTTAGATTTATTATTGTGTTAAGAGTTGGGCTCAAAGGGAAAAGGCCAAACATTCAACTAAAAGATTACTTCAAGCCTATGGCACGAGCTGCAAGAGCCAGCTCCCCTGGTGGTTTTCAGGGCCTGAAGCCCTGCACCTCCACCTTGATCCTGCAAAATAAAGACTTTGTTTAGCAATATTAGTGTAGCTATATTAGTTGGGGTTGGTTACTGAAATACGTGGTGTACCTTTGGAGATACTAGATTTCCTTCCCCCAAAAGGAGAAAGTGATCCTGTCGATGGTAAGAATGTCATGTTTCTACCAGTAGGTATGTGGGAAAAATATACAATAGAGAGAGAGCACAAAACCTAGTAGATTTTTCTGAGTGTTACATGCCTAAATGGAAACATAACAGAAAATATTATTAGCTTTATCTGCTGACACCAGGGACGCAGGTTAAAGTATTTTTCATTTAATTTGATAGCGCATAAAGCACTTAAGGCACTTGATGATTTATTGATCAAATAGAAATCAGGGGGCAGACAACAGCTCCTTATTTAATTCCCATTCACAGGATTAAAAGCTAAGTGAACTTTTTTTTTTTTCCCCTTTACAATTTGCTCAATAAGCTTTGTGTTATATAAAGAATAAAAAGAGAACCATTCTTCCGACCTATAAATCTCTCCTTTGGCTGGTATGAATGACTATGGGCCACGTGAACCTCCACTGAACTGTAAACACTGTTTTAATGGACAGTAATGGCCCTATGATTTTTAGCTATTGTTCCAAAATGACTACCATGTTTATTGCCATCATTAAAAATGAATTAAAGAGTTATGAAACTCCTTAATAATGAGAACTCTGGCCGTTTATAAGAGGTGGTTCTCTTCTCCCCAGCGCACTCGAAAGATTCTGCCAGCCTGGAGTGACGCTGGCTATGGGACACCCAACTGGGGCAACTGTTGAGGGGCAGGGGACAGCGCCTTTCTCCTAGGGAGACAGCTGAGGGCCGAGAGGGCAGGAAAAAATGAGAGGAAAGAGAAGGAGGAGACTACGTAGTAGGTTAGTGGAGGGAAGTTGGAAAGGTCTGGGCCTCTGGGGACGCTCTCCCCGAGGAGGTGCGCGGCTGGGTGGAGGCGGGCGGGAGCTGGAGGTAGCAGGGAGGTCAGGGTGTGCTTCCCATGCAGAACCGAGGCTGAGGCCGGGATCCGGGACAGCGGGAGGGAAGGGTTAGGTGGAAAGAGTTGGGTGAAGGAAACAAGGTGTGGGCGGCAAGAGGCATCTTTGCACTGCGTGCAGCCCGCAGGAAGCGCCCGGGACAAGATGTAGGACCCGGCGGGCGCAGCTAGGCAGTGAGCCTGGGTCCTTCCTTTTCTCGCAGCAGCGCGCGGGGCGCGGAGTGGGGGGGGCACCCACACTTTCACATGCACACACACACCTAGCCCCCGCTCCGCTGGAGGCCTCGCAGGAAAATGGCTCAGCAAAGTTGCGCGCAGCCGGTGCACTGTTCTCCAGCTCTCGGAGGGGTCCCTGGCTGGAGCCTGCACGTTTCTCTTTGCATTAGCAAAGCCCAAAGTCATCCAGTTTGCGCTAATCACCACAATTAGTCCTGAATTATCACCGGACTCTGACAGACGTTCCTTGTAACTCTCTTTTATTTCCAACAGCCCTAATCAGCCGCTCTCATTACAAACGCTGATTAAACTGCAAATTATCCAGCAGCGGCCCTGTTCCCGTCTACCAGCAGCTCGTTCAATATCAATTAAGGCCGAGCGGCAAAGCCTGCAGCCTCCGAGAGCTTCCAACTGCCTGATAGTGGCACTTATTAGTTTGGAAAACTAGGAAAATACTAATAATCAACAACCAAGGGGAAAGAGGAGACAACCAAACAAAAGGAAGGCAGGAATGCTGCGGGAGAGAGGAGCGAGCGCGCCGCCTGCCCGCCCCCACTTCTTTGGCCCCAGGTGCTAGCCGAGCTTCGAACTAGGGCGGGAGGGAGGGGTTCAGTGCGCTACGAGCGCCCCAGCTCGCAGAACCAGAGAGGTAGTGCGGGATCGCCGAATGTCTTCGCTAAAGTATTGTTTTAGGCTTGCTCAAGGCACTTTTGCAAATAATGCATCGCAATTGGTCATTTAACGCCAAAGTAACTTCCAGAACCTACTCTTATAGAGTCGTTCTGAAATCTGTTTCCAATAATCTTTTTAGTTTGATGCTTAAAAAAAACATTGACCTCGTCCCGTAAATAAAATGGGAGCTGATGACAGTTGATTTTATTTACCTATTCTGTCAAATTAGATTTCCACGGCAGAGCACTGCCCGCACAGGCTGCAAAAATTGCAGCCCTTCAGGTCCCTCCTCCTCAACGTGGGGAGGAGGTATGAAAACAAAAGCTGCCTTTGTGTGTGTCTCTTCTCATCTCTCTTCTACTCCCTGCTCCCACTTCTCCTTGGAGGTGGGGGCTGCAGGCGACAGAAAGTCGCTCTGCCCCTCCAAGGAAACTCGACTTTTGTCAGGGGATTCACTTGGGGTGAAGAAACCAGCTGGAGAAAGGCCCTGTGTGTGTTTAGGTGACTGGGGCCCTTCATTAACCCCTGGGTCCACGCCCCTAAACTCTCCCCGCAAGGGCAAGCTCTCAGGTACCTGTTCTTTCCCAGCTGATGGAATTGCCACCCCCTCCCAAAAAAAAAAAAAAAAAAACACATTTAAAAATGGGGAAAAGCTGATAGCTCACTAAAATAGAAAGTTAACAGATTGCTCATTTTTGTCTAGGATTAGACAAGGCATGATGTTTTTTGAGGATTTATACCTCATGCAGAATGTGTATGTGTTTGCTTTACCAAAAACTGTCCATTCACTGATGGGCCTGAATCTCTCTGAGAACTCAGGAAAGGGCTCCATTACTGAATATTGCTAAGTCCACCTTATTTATTCTGTTTACAAGAAGCCTGAGTTTAATATTTTTGTTGTTGTTCTTTTCCTAAACTTGGAGCAAGTTACTTATAATTACATCTTAGAATTTAAAGACAGGAAAAAGTTTACTGCTTCTGAAGAGTTGGTTTGCTTCCTTCTCTGGAGTAGGAAAACCATGTAACTGATTTGTTTTCCTTTTTGCATTGATTACCAGGAAGCTCTGGTAGCATAGTGGCTAAGGCACTTCACTGCTAACCAGAAGGCCAGAGGTTCAAACCCACCAGCCACTCCTCAGGAGGAAGATGGGGCAATCTACTTCTGTAGTGATGTTGTTGTTGTTGTTGTTATGTGCCCTGAGTCAGACCTGACTCATAGCAACCCCCCCTTGGGTTTCCGAGGCAGTATCACTACGGAAGTAGGATTGCCCAACCTTCCTTCCGAGGAGTGGCTGGTGGGTTTGAACCGCCAGCCTTCTGGTTAGCAGTCAAGTGCCTTAGCCACTATGCTACCAGAGCTGATACTGCCTCGGAAACCCAAGGAGGGGTTGCTATGAGTCAGATCTGACTCGATGGCACACAACAACAACAACCAGTAAGCTCAGAGCTAAATTCCATGTAACATGATACCTACCTTTGTGGTGGAAATATCTCCTTTCATTCCTTAACCCTGTATTTTTCCTTCTTCTTTGGGGGGGAAGGGGGATAAGCAGGATATAAATAAATGCCTTCTGGGTATTTATTACTCAGTCTTCACATGACCAGCTGTACCTTGAGAAGTATAGCATTTGTGTAACAAATGTTAAAAAAAAAAAAAAAATGCACTGCGGTTGAGTTGGATCTGACTCATAGCAACCCCTCCTTGGATTTCCGAGGCAGTATCACTACGGAAGTAGATTGCCCAACCTTCCTTCCAAGGAGTGGCTGGTGGGTTTGAACAGCTAGCCTTCTGACAACACTGTTAAAACATTGTGCTCTTCGGAGAAGGAACTATGTTTGCCTCATTCTATTTCTGGGAATCATTTGCCTTCAAAATTATGGGAGAAACTCTTTTGATTTCTCTTTCCTATCAGTGCTAGACATGCTATGTCTTGCCTCTATGTGTTCACAACCACTACACTAGACAAGGACCTCATCATCTTAGGCTCAAATTTCTGAAGCAGGATCCAAAGCGAGTCCTCCAAACAATGATGCCTTCCTTCACCATTTACAGCTCCCAGTGTGATCCCTGAAACCACTCTGATCTTCTGCTATGGCTCAAACAGCATTTTCTTCTCTGAATCACTCTATGTATTTTGTTTACAATTCTTAAAACTTAAGGTTTGTTGTTTTTAATTAAAAGAGATGTTTACATCTCTTAAAAATTCTGAAACTATTTTCATTTGCTGTTACATGCTTTTAAACGATCTCAAATATTTCCTACTTAGAAATATTTTATTGAGTACTTGCTGTGAGCTAGGCACTTGCTACATTCTTCACATGTATTATCTCCTTTGATCCCCAAACAATCCTATGATATAGGTACTATTATCATCATTATCCCTATGTTCTGATAAAACTTAGTAAGTAAAGGCTCAAAGTTCCACAGATAGAGACCATGTGAATCAGAGACCAAACTAGATTCTGCTTACACCTATCGTATGTGGCCTCCCAATCTTTAAGTAAACCAAACCCACTGCCATCGAGTTGATTCTGACTCACAATGACCCTCATTGGGTTTCTGAGGCAGTAAATCTTTACAGGGGGGCTCTGGTAGCCTAGTGCCTAAGGCACTTGACTGCTAACCAGAAAGCTGGCAGTTCAAACCCACCAGCCACTCCTCAGAAGGAAGGTTGGGCAATCTACGTCCATAGTGATACTGCCTCAGAAACCCAAGGAGGGGTTGCTATGAGTCAGATCTGACTCGATGGCACATAACAACAACAAATCTTTACAGAAGTAGATTGCTCGTTTTTGCTTCCGCAGAGTGGCTGGTGGGTTTGAACCACAAACCTTTCCGGGAGCAGTCAGATGCCTTAGGCACTGTGTTACCAGAGTGCCAATCTTTAAGTAAGGAACTGTTTTCTGGTTTTGTTTTAATTTGTTTGTCTCTTAGGTCACATAGTAGGAGTTCAGAAAAAAAAAACATATGTGGACTTGCATGATTTTAAAAATCTATAGGATACACACACACAAACACACACACACAAGGAGCATGGCTTTGATAATGAGGTTTCCTGCTCCAAAAGCCCAGTGTAATCCCTGGATTATCCATCTTCTTACTGAAAAGGGGAAACATATTTCTTTCCTTTACTGTTAAATCCACACTCATCTGATTGCCACTAGGAGCTGTCAGCATGTGCCTAAGAAAGAAAGGTGGCCCTTGGGAGTCCCCTTCTGTGGGACAGTACTCCAGTAACCATATGACAAGGCATCTCTCCAGCTGGCATGGGCAAAACCATTTGAAGCCTACTCCCACAGCACTTTTTGAATTTGACATTGCTAACCAAATAAGCTTCTCATGTGAGAACTGCTCAAAAGGCAAGATGAGAGAGGCCAGCTAGTGACAGCTTATAAATAAACGCATGTGTGTATGAATTCATAAATTATCTATAAAACCTGAAAGTATTTCATCAGCCAACTTAGCGTTACTAGTAGGAGCAGAGTTTTGCCCAAATGCCTTAAAACACAAATTAAAGTCCTAATCTTGATGAGCAAGGCCTTGTTTTGGTTTTCTGTTTTGTTTTTAATCTAATTTTATGCCCTGTCATGAAAACCTTGAAAAATTACTTCCCATCATGACATTTTAAAAATTGCCTTTCATCCTCGGAACTGGAGAATAAAGATGCTTTTAGCAATAAAACACAGTACCGGATAGGGCCCATGTTAAAAAATACTGCTGACAAAGACACATTTGAAAAGAAAACTAATGCTATTGCCACTGGTGGACTTGATCCTCCTTGTCCAAAACGTTGGTGTACTGATGCCTAAGAGGCCATTTCTACTTACATGGTACAGTTAGAGGTTATTGTAACCATCTTAGCAATAGACGGGAGCTCAGCTGGAACTGATATGTGTGATCACTGATTGATTACCTGTCTGCTTGGTAGTGTGTAGTTGAGTGAACTCGTTTCCTTTACAGGACAGAAAGATTCACAAAGTAGAAAGTGCAGGTCCTTAAATTACATGAAAATTAATGTTAAGGATATAGTGATGAATCTCTGTGCATATATATATGCACATATTATAGGTATGGGTATACCTTGATTTAAGAAAATCACAGCTATAGCAGTCTATATTTATAATATAGATAAAAGGATATCATTATTAGCATTATGGGAAAAAATAATTCTTTCTTACAAGACAATTAGCCTCATCTCCCTACTGCATCCGACGTATACTTTGATTTATAACCATTCACTTTAAATACAGCTTTCCAGGAACTCATCTGTTGCATAAAGCAATGTATACATGTATTGTCTGTTTTGTTGGAATTCTGTTGCTTCAAATCTCGAAGGCTGAATGTTTAATTCCTCTTCCTACCCCAATAGTTGTGAGGAGTGCCTCTGCATAATAACTGTTCCATAGGAAACTGCTGAAATTAATAGTAAAAGGATAGTTCCACTGTGAAGCTATCTCTGAAACCCATACTTCTTTCTTTGTTGAGTACACATGAAGCACTGTCTTCCTGGTAGGAGCTAGCTGCAATTTTACTAGCTGTGTTTCTATTTGCTATTATGTCTCTTGATAGCAAAAAAAGTCCTACACTCAAAATGCTATATACTGAGCTATCCTGACCACTTCTTTTTATTCTTCAAGGTCAGTTGGAGGTTCTGCTTCAGTTACTCTTGCTAATCTTTGTCTGGCTGACATATTGTCTTCTTCCCATTCCTCAATCCATTGAAGAGAAGCCTAGCTCTCAAACCTTCACTCATAAATCTTTGCCAAGCCTGCAGAGAGAGAGAGAGAGAGAATGCACCCGATAGCACAATGTCCCAGACCTTTGCTTATGTCAGAATTTGCTGCCATCAGTTTATCCACTCAAAGAAAGTCACTCATCTAAACCCATCAGTAACAGTGTGTGACACTGTTGTTATTTGGTACCATCGAGTCTGTTCCAACTCATAGTACAACAGAATGAAATACTGCCTGGTCTGGTGCCACCCTCATAGTCATTGTTATGCTTGAGCCCATTGCTGCAACTACTGTGTAAATCCCTCTTATTGAGGGTCTTCCTCTTTCCTCTAACCCTCTGTTTTACCAAGCATGATATCCTTCTCCGACTGGTCCCTTCTGACAGCGTGATCAAAGTATGAGAGACAAAGTCTGGCCAGTCTTGCTTCTAAAGAGCATTCTGGCTGTACTTTTTCCAAGATAGATCTGTTTGCTCTTCTGGCAGTCCATGGTACATTCACAATTCTTCACCAATACCACAGTTCAAATGCATCAACTCTTCTTCAGTTTTCCTTATTCATTGTCCAGCTTTCACATGCATATGAGGCAACTGATCATATGATGATCATATGATGGCTTGGGTTAGGCACACCTTTGTCTTTATCATGACATCATTACTCTTTAAGACCTTAAAGAGGTCTTTTGCAGCAGATTTGTCCACTGCAATATGTCATTCTATTTCTTGACTACTGATTCCACGGGCGTCGATTATGGATCCAAGCAAAATAAAATCCTTGACAACTTCCATCTTTTCTCCATTTATCATGATGTTGCTTATTGGTCCAGTTGTGAGGATTTTTGTTTTCTTTATATTGAAGTGCAATCCACACTGAAGACTGTAGTCTTTGAACTTCATCAGTAAGTGCTTTAAGTTATCTTCAGTTTCAGCAAGCAAAGTTGTGTCATCAGCATATTGCAGATTGTTAAGGAGTCTTCCTCCAATACTAATGCTGCATTCTTCTTCATATAATGCAGTTTCTTGGATATTTGCTCAGCATACAGATTGGATAAGTATGGTGAAAGGGTACAACCCTGATGCACATCTCTCCTAATTTGAAACCATGCAATATCCCCTTGTTCTGTTTGAATGACTGCCTCTTGGTCTATATACAACTTCCTCATGAGCACAATTAAGTGTTCTGGAATTTTCATTCTTCCCAATGTTATCTGTAATTTTCTATGATCCACACCATCAACTGCCTTTGCATAGTCAATAAAACATCTTTCTGGTATCCTCTGCTTTTAGCCAAGATGTATCTGACATCAGCAATGATATGTCTTGTTCTCCATCCTCTTCTGAATCCAGCTTGGATTTCTGGCAATTCCTATTGATGTATTGCTGTGACTGGTTTTGAATTATTTTCAGCAAAATTTTACTTGGGTGTGATATTTATGATATTGTTTGATAACTCCCTCATTCTGTTGGATAACCTTTCTATAGAATGGGCACAATATAGGTCTCTTTCATTCAGTTAGCCAGGTGACTGTCTTTCACGTTTCTTGTCATAAACAAATGATGGCTTCTTGTGTTGTTTCCATTTGTGGAAACATCTCAATGGGTTTCCATCAATTCCTGAAGCCTTGTTTCTTACCAATGCCTTCAGTGCCACTTGAACTTCTTCCTTCAGTACCATTGGTTCTTGATCATATGCTACCTCCTGAAATGGTTGAACACTGACCAATTATTTTTAGTACACTGACTCTGAGTAATCTTTCCATCTTCTTTTGATGCTTCCGGTTTCATTCAATATTTTCCCATAGAATCCTTCAATACTGCAACTCATAGCTTGAATTTTTTTCTTCAGTTCTTTTAGCTTGAGAAACACCAAAAATATTCTTCCCTTTCAGGTTACAATCTCCAGTTCTTTGCACATTTCAGTGTAATACTAAGCCTCGAGTTGTAATATTGAAAGATTCTATGGGCAAAATGTTGAATGATCTAGGGAACATCAAAAGAAGATGGAAGGGATACACAGAGTCACTGCACAAAAAAAGAATTGGCCAATGTTCAACCATTTCAGGAGGTGGCATATGATCAAGAACCACTGGTATCAAAGGAAGAAGTCAAACTTGCACTGAAGAAGTGGCAAAAAATAAGCTTCCAGGAATTCATTGAACACCCATTGAGATGTTTCAACAAACAGATGCCACACTGGAGGCACTTAGTCATCTATGCCAAGAAAATTGGAAGACAGCTACATGGCCAATTGACTGGAAGAGATTCATATTTGTACCCATTCCAAATAATGGTGATCCCACAGAATGTGAAAATAATCGAACAATATCATTAATATCACATGCAAGTAAAATCTTTGTGAAGATAATTCAGAACCAGTTGCAGCAGTATAATGACAGGGAACTTCCAGAAATGCAAGCTGGCTTCAGAAGAGGACATGGAACGAGGGAGATCAATACTGATGTCATATGGATCTTGGCTAAAAGCAAAGAATACCAGAAAGATGTTTACTTGTTTCTCCTCAGAAGGAAGGTTGGGCAATCCTACTTCCGTAGTGACACTGCCTCGAAAACCCAAGGAGGGGTCGCTATGAGTCAGGGCTGACTCAATGGCAAATAACAACAACATGCAAAAGGATTCGATTGTGTAGATAATAACAAATTATGGGTAACATTGAGAAGAATGGGAATTCCAGAACACTTAATTATGCTCATGAAGAACCTGTACATAGACCAGGAAGCCATCATTTGAACAGAACAAAGGGATACTGCATGGTTTAAAATCAGGAAGGGAGTGCATCAGGGTTGTATCCTTTCACCATACTTATTCTGTCTGTATGTTGAGCAAATTATCTAAGAAGCTGGACTATATGAAGAAGAACATGACATCAGGATTGGAGGAATACTCATGAACAACCTGCGATACGAAGATGATACAAACTTGCGTGCTGAAAGTGAAAATGACTTGAAGCATTTACTGATGAAGATTAAAGATTACAGTCTGTGTAAAATGGTACAACCATTGTGGAAAGCAGTATGGCAATTCCTTCAAAAGTTGG